>NC_091944.1:36564820-36875320 GCF_041260155.1 Ptychodera flava | reverse complement strand
TCACTAGATGGGGTAAATACAGAGATGATCTAAATGTAGACGAATATTATGAACTTTATATACACTTGTTGTTAGATCTCTACATTTATGAATCATACACCAAAAGGAGAGGTGATATGAACTTATTGCATTGATAGAAATATGACACTACAGATATAAACGATGTCTCAACTGTTTTATGTCTCAAAGAATATTATATCACAGTGTATATTGTCAGTAACACCAAATTCATTTAGTTATTCAAGTAACATGTAAAGCTTATGTCAGCATTATTTAGGAAATGAATTCTACAAACAAAACAAAACTGTGTAAAATACAACATAATTTAATTTGAAAGCTAAGACAGCTTTAACAGTGTCATTCTTTGGCTGTCACTTTTTGTAACTTTAATCCATTATCAACTTAAACTAAACTCTCTTCATAGTATAATTATTTTCCATATTCTTGGTGCTTTTGTACACCATACAAATATAAGATACAGTTTATCAAATGTCACTATGTACGGATGATGCTGATAAACATCTCAATGAAAATTAACTTAAGTTAGAATTCATGCTTGAGACAAATTTTAAGAATCTGAAAATCTCTTTTGTTGGATTTCTGCATGTGTTTTAAACTCAGAGACAAAGTAAACTTCTTATGGTCTTGCTGTTGTTGAAAATTAAATGTATGCACTCTCACTGTGTTAGTGTGGAAATAATCAGTGGTTCAGTAATTTGTAGTACTATCCTTCTCTGGTAATTCCTGATTTAAATTCTAAATTATGAAAGACAATATCTAAGTTTTCTCAGAATAAATGTGAGCAAAAACAGAAACTCAAATTTCATAATAGAGTGTACTAGCTAAAGGGTGAATCAAAATGTATAACATCATTTCTTAATACAATGTTTCTAAAAACTAAAAGTTACACAGCATTGTTGACAATTTTGTGATGGAACTAGTTTGTCATGTTTTCCTGTCAATGATACGATAAGTCTGCATGCTAAAATGCATAAATTGCTATATATGGCTAACTTTTCAGTATATACATCTGCAATATTGATGTAATCTGTCTGATCATAATCTACATAGCCTGGATGACACTTTACTGCTCTGTAAAAACAAAGATATACCCCCCTAACTCAGCAAATACAGACAGACTGCCCTAACTTAGCAAATACAGATATAGCCCCTTAACTCAACAAATACAGCTAGAGCACCCTGAACTCAGCACAAACAGCTATAGCACCCTAACTTAGCAAATACAGCCACAGCACCCTTACTCAACAAATACAACTAGAGCACCCTTACTCAACAAATATAGCTATAGCACTTGAACTTGGCAAATACAAATCAGCTGCACTATCAAAATATTGAATCTACTTTGAAGAACTAAACCAAAGGATATTTAAAAATACATTCAGAACTAATACTTTTCACAGTTTTTGACAAACTATGGGACATGTATTAGGTTGTAAATATCAGTTTTGTGTCTACAAGCCAAAGACATATCACTTGAACTTTGACTTACACTTTGAAGTAATTACCTCAAAATTCAAATGGGCAAATGGTATGAAAACCATTCACTATTTGCTTAGAACACAAACTGGCACATAAGTAATCCTGTCAAATGGCCTGATTAGAGTAAAATAGATGTTGCCATGGTACTGAAAATCATTGCATGAGTGTGAAGGTATTTTTTAACCAAGGATGATCAGTATACATGAGAAATATAATCTTTTGATGATTTCAGAAATAAGCTGAATGAAATTGATTCAGTAAATTTGTTTCGACACATTTCTTATCACGAAAACTGTGAAATTTTGTTCCACATGTGCATCATATACACCTCTATCTTTGATATGTCATGCATAAACTGCAAATCATTGCATTGTTGTGCTGGGGTTTCACACATTTCTCTGTCATAAATCATTCATACAGGTGCAATTAAAAACCATCTCTATGCTACAACCTTACCCTCATATCATACACCAATAGGTATCTTTATAAGAGATAAAGAAGACAGAAGTAAACTAAGACAGACAGAATACTACCAGGAAAGAAATACAGAAGAAAAGGGTTAAGTTAAAGTTCACTACAAGAAAGGATAGAAAGAAATAAAACCGGAAAGAACTCAACATGAGAAAGTGTACAAGCAAGCAGAGATATATCCTTGAACTTCTTTATACTCTAATGTATCTTGCATATCATTCAAAAATCTTTCATATAAATTGCAGATGCAAATGGTTGAATTTAGTGAAACACTCATCATCGTCTCTTCCTTGAGGTACTTATGTTGAGCTTTGACCGATAACTGTGTTAAAGAAGTTTTATCCTGTTGATTGGTACCAATCACCATGGAAACCATTGCTATGGAAACTTACTCAAATTCTTTGTGTGTGGTGATAAAGTTCAAAAGGTCAATTCTTGTTGCAATGCCAAATATCATCTGTCTATGTGAACTTTCCTCCTTGTTAGAAACTGCAAAAAAAAAAAGATTGGTATAAGATAATCACCTTTTCATTACATCTCTCTGAGGTCTGTCTGTAGATGAGGTACCATTTCAATACCTGTGCATATTTCTATCATGTCTGTCATAATCATTCTTTGAACTATATTGTGAACTTTTTTCTGATTATACTAGCAAACAGATATTGTTCTTTGAGTGATTTAGACTCAATATCAAACTCAGACACTATGCTTTCCTGGCAAGCATAAAAGCATCACAAAGTGTTGGAACAATATTTGCTCAATGATACATGGACAGCAATAAATATATATACAGATCACTTCATGGTACATGTGTAGTAAATAGCATTCAACTTTACAATAATCTTATCATGATTAGGTCAATGTCAGAAAATCATACTGATTAGCTGCTCAGCTGGCGATGACATTGAAGAGTTTGGATGGAAATTTAAGCCTTTCCTTACTTGTGTCATACATCATACTGTATTGTATCACAACAAGTCATTGAAAGACAGACCTATACCAACTTGAATCACATATTTTGAGGAAATGACTTTGATCACAAACATTTTAAAATGAAACGACTTTCACATTGGTGTAATCCTCACAGCAACTGTTCAACTGTTTTCAAGTATATGTCAGTAATGGTTAGTCTGGTGACAATTTTCGCATACAACACGTTAGTCTATGCTGTGGTTACTGAATCAAGTTTGTATCTCAATCATGCTTGAAGCAACTGGTCAAAAGATTTCTGAGAAAAGTCTGGATGGACCTGCGTGGCATATAAAAGAATATGCTAAATCAATCGATACATTCCATTTGTGGGCCTTGTTAAAGAAGGTTGATGCTAGGGATAAGCATTAGACTGATCCATTGACTGATGTGTACCGTGAGGGACGTGTACCTTGAGGGATCTCATAATTAGTACTTACACTTACATTGTTTTTGTTGATGTACGACGAGGGCAAAGTGGTCGGTATCTAGGATACGGGACAACTTGCCAAGAGTGGTATCCAATGTTATCTGCAGAAAAAGAATGAACCGTGTGGTCAACATCATAATTTTCAAACTATCATACAAACTGTCTTCAAAACAGTGTCACACCTCAAGGGCCATTTTAGCGATTTGTGTCATGTGACAGGAATGGTGAAAAATCTGTCACATCAGCTCCACAGCATAAACCAATGAAAACTGGTCTTTATAACAGTAACTAACCAGTTCAGAGTATTGGCTATCGTCTGCTAAAGCACTTATTGCAGGGTGACTGTACTGTTGACAATGCAAAATCATTGTCACATACATCTACACCATGTGATGACTAAATTTTGAGTAGCTTTCTATTTCCTATGCAATAATAAGTGATTAAATCTATGACCTGGACTACTGCAGGATTAAAATTGCTAATGGGAGGCACTACAACTCAATGCATGATTTATGTTCCAAGAGATTCTTCTTTCCTTTACGATTAAAATTTATATCAGCAGATGTTCAAGCAGGGCTACAAATTGTGATGAAAAATTTTAAATGGCTACTTCAAGGCTAATTTGGCAATTAAACTGGCAAATAAAGGCATTATCAATACCCTCATGATTACAAATAATAGCACTGTACAGTGCATCACTGTTATACAAATGACACTCTCTATTAAGGTAATTCCATTATGCAATTTACTCCATTAGACAGTTACCAAAGTAATCTTTTTCAATGGAAAAATCCCTTCCAAAGTCAGACATGACCTTGAAAGTGTGTGTTTTCACGAGTACGGTTTATTATTAAACTGTTTCTGAACAACATAACTGAATAGCCTCACATTTCTGTATGTAATTGGATTAAGATGGATTTCCCCCATGTTGATGAATTGGTTAATGGTCGCTCAAACTGGCTACAAAAATAAGTAGTTAGCTAATTGAATAGCTAACAACTTTCTTACCAAACAGTGAGCCCAGCTGCAGTGTCATTAATTTTTTACAGCAAGAATATTCTTCAGACATGGATGCAGCTAACAATAGCGCTGATTGAATATGATGTCATATTTACTTTCATTAATATCCATAAATAAATATTTGTCCGCATTTGCCGCATAAATGATGAAAATAAAACCTGCTAGTGTTACTAAAAAGTTACTAAAAGTCACACTACTTCATATGAATTTGTGGCTGAGATTACAAGCTGCAACAAAAGCCGCTTATACAACAACAACATTTGTCTGAATTTTAGGCAGCATTGTCCGATGTCACATGTGTGCAGCTATATTTAGTAACAAACCTGAAATCGCGATCAATGCTATTACAAATACTCCAATATGTACAGTTGTCATCATTGTCTTCTCAGTGCATCAAAGCCTTCCACTGCTGTTGATATGACAGCAAATGAATCCCACTCACCTTCTTGAATTGTTTGTAAATAATTTGTGACACGTGAGTTGATGACTTGACTTTACCAGCAAGGAGCTGAGCCATCATGTTGCCAAGGGTAACCATACCAAGAACTTGACTGCAATAAAATAAAAAAAACCAAGAACTTTGAATACTTTGTAACTAATGATGGAATATTTAAATAATAACACATGAGAACTAGGGCAATATCACGATTTATTGCCTGCCCAAGGGATGGTGGTCATGATCGAAATATTGATGATGCCTGAGCCGTAGGCGAGGGCATCATCAGTATTTCAATCATGACCACCAGCCTGAGGGCAGGCAAAAAATCGTGATATTGCCCTAGCTCTCATGTGTTATTATTTTTATTACACCGAACAAGCAAACATGCAAAGACACAAAAACACAAAGACTTCTTCGAGTACAGTTCGCCTTTCTGAGTCCGGACCTCAGCGTAAAATGTTGTCAGTGCCGAGTCCAGGGTTGCCGCTGAAAGTTTGCCAATCTCCTCGGTGGCGTATCCAAATTTGTTGCTTGCATAGTCGCTGAACACAGAAATTGCATTCCTTGTTGCCATTTTCGTTCGTTTGCTGTTTACTTGCATCAAAATATCGTCTAACTGTGCCGGTGACAGCTCTGCATGACGTTTCGCAGCGATAGTACATTAGTAGCAAGTACAAGCGAACGACAATTTGTTACGCGCAGAAAGGATGCGCAGTAAGTAAAATGACGTCATCCATGTAATATCAAATGCAGAGGGCATCATCACGTTCGCAGAGGGCATCATCACGTTCTTTTACATGTCACGTGAGTCGTGTTTAACCAATGGTAGTGCACGCTGAATGAGTGAGTGTAATAAACAAAAATAAATCATGGAAGATACAAAAGTAGGAGATATCTCTACCAAATAGCTTACAGAATCAAAATTTCAGTCAGGAAATACGTTTTTGACACATTTACATTATACGGTAATGACTGTGGTCCAACAGCTATGTAGCTTAATTCACTGCATGGGACATTCCTTACTTGAGTCCCATATGGAATTCATGGAAGTAGTAAATCAGTAACAAGTCATTGACAATGACATAGTCCCCACTTGTAATAGGAGTATTAGTCTTGATGGGGCAGGGAAATGAGGTCATTAAGAAGTATCACTGGAGTGTATATGTTCAGATCTATGGACACATAGGTCTATGTCATTGTTCCCAATTTGAAACAAGAGGCATGTCTAAGTTATGGTTCTAAATCGGGAAAAAAGATAGACCTCTAGCTGTATTGGCCAGCCAAGAAATACATATGTGCATAATAATGAGGTACAAGATGTGACATCTTAAGGTCTATTATCCTATCAAAATTGAAGCGTAAAGAACTTGTGGTTACTGAGTTATGCATATATATGCATATTCAAGGTAAAAGGTCATCAAGGTCACGTGACATTTTGAAAATAAAACATTGTATGCTAATTAATCCATATCTGCCAAAATTCAGACCTCTAGCTCTATTGGCTTGCCCACAATTATATATGGGCATAATTAACGAGGTAAAGCATGTGTTGTCATAAGGTCTCCCATCCTACTAAATACAAGTCATCGTTGATGACACAGTCCCCACTTGTTAATGGGTACTTTGATTACAGGTCCTCAGAGAGGATAGAGTCCTCTTCATTAGGTCTGTGATAAAAATACTTTTGAATAAATTCGCTTGATACATGTCTGAGTTGTAGTTCAGGACATGAAAAAATCGTAATAATATGGCCGCCTGGCGGCCATATTGAATCGTATCACAAAACAAATCGACGTGAATATGTATGACATTGGTCAATGTCCTTGTACTAAGTTTGAATAAAATCCGTTGAGATATGCCTGAGTTATGGCTCTGTACATGAAAAAAATCGTAAAAAAATGGCCGCACGGCGGCCATATTAGATCGTATCACATGAAAAATTGACGTGCATATCTATGACATTGGTCAATGTCCTTGTACCAACTTTGAATAAAATCAGTTAAAGAATGCCTGAGTAATGGCTTTGTACATGAAAAAATCGTAATAAAATGGCCGCCTGGCGGCCATATTGAATTGTATCACAAAATAAATCGACGTGAATATGTGTGACATAGGTCAATGTCCTTGTACAAAGTTTGAGTGAAATCAGTTGAGATATGCCTGAATTATGGCTCTGTACATGAAAAAATCGTAACAAAATGGCCGCCTGGCGGCCATATTGGATCGTATCACAAAACAAATTGATGTGCATATCTATGACATTGGTCAATGTCCTTGTACCAGCTTTGAATAAAATCGGTTGCAACATGTCTGAGTTATGGCTCTGTACATGAAAAAATCATAATAAAATGGCCGCCTGGTGGCCATATTGGATCGTATCAAAAAACAAATTGACGTGCATCTGTATGACATATGAAGTAATCCTTGTATCAAGTTTGAATGAAATCGCTAAAGGCATCTCTGAGATATCTGCGTGAACGGACGGACGCACGGACGGACGCACACACGGACGCACGCACGCACGCACGGACATGACCAAACCTATAAGTCCCCCCGGACGGTGTCCGTGGGGACTAAAAATCACCATAATCACTATTCAGGAATGCCATAAATTTGTACATGTGAATCGTCTTTCTGTGACATTTTGCTGAGTATAACCAGGAATATACATTCAGTTTTACATTTTCATCATTGTTAACATATAATCCTTGGAAAATTACCGGGAAAAATTAGATTTGCATGATGCTTATAAATGTTCAGCATATTTCCCTATTACCTTATTTTGACTGAAAGTCATTACCTAGTTTGAACAGCCCAGGGACCTATGAAAGGAGTAGTGGAGGTCAGACAGCCATTGCACAGTCATGACAACTTAATGCTGAGGACTAGTATGTTAATGGGCAAACAGTTGTAACTTTAGATATACTTTCATTATTTTGTATTTTTGTTGCATACAAACACAAATCTATTTTCTATTTGTATTGACTTTGCCTGCACAAGTTATTTTGCACGATATGCAATGGTATTGTTGACAAATGAATTCTACACTTCAATTGTCAAAAAGACAACAAAGACATTGGACATTTACACAGCCTGTGAGGACAAGTCAAAGACTGGGCACTTTGACATTTTACAAGAAGGCTAAATTCTTGGAAAAGACATCAAATATTACAGCCAATGGGGCTCCAAGGTAGACACATTGATTTCCCTATAAAGAACAGGTTTGGTAGAGATACGCAAACATGTCAAGAAAACAGCTGATCTATTGTTGAAAGTGCATATGTAGTTATTGTCATGCTTAATAAATAGCTAGCTAAGATGATCCTACCTTTGCATAAATACTTTCTGTTATATAAAGATAAGCTCTCTTTGTTATATACACATATACCAAATGTGAGTTAAAAATAATAAAGCTGTGTCAAAGCTTTCATTAATATAGTCATGGTTGACATCGATCAATGCCACCAGTCTCGGATTAAGATTCAGATTGATGGAAATATGAATCTTACCCAGCTTCATCTGCTACAGGAATTTGATGGAAATATGAATCTTACCCAGCTTCATCTGCTACTGGAATTTGATCAAATCCTTCTTTATTCATGATGTCAATGCAATCTTGACAAGTGACAGTTGGCATAACAGTCAATATGAATCTTACCCAGCTTCATCTGCTACAGGAATTTGATCAAATCCTTCTTTATTCATGATGTCAATGCAATCTTGACAAGTGACAGTTGGCATGACAGTCAATGGTGAACCAAGATTCAAAGAAGACACCTTCTTATTCCACCACCTGTCAAAGTCAAAATCAACAACACTATCAGTTTGTAAGATGCTACAGCAATTGTTTACTCACAACTGTGTTTCCTGTATAAACCAAATATTCTGTCATTCCTGCTTTTATCTGCTCAGACTGTAGTTAGGCTGAAGGTGTTTGTTTGTTATTTCTGTTATCATGTTTCAAGTTGCTCGACAACATTTGATAATCGACCTCTGAAATCAAACACAATTGTCATAAATAGCATCTAAATATAAGTTTGGTATATAGAGTTACTATACATCTACCTTTGAAAAGCAATAGATGTTTGCATGTGTTATTGGTATAATGCCATATGGAACAGCTAAATTTTAGTTCAACATTTTACCAATTTCTATAATTTGTTTTCTGTAATTTTTCGACAATGTACATTGATTTTTTTTAACCACAGTTTTTGATCAAAATATTGTAATTCTGGAAATAATTTGATTTGGGTACATTTTATATGACGACGAAAATTGACTTTGGCACTCAAAAGGCTAATGCAGCAACTCTAACAAATGTGTTCAGCAAGGTGTTCTAAAGCTGGCACTACTTTAGAATGGAACATCGGAACATACCATTGTTTTTCAGGGGAAGCGGCATCATAGTCCTTTTCAATGAAGTCTCTTTCGATCATCCAATCATCTGACAGAAACTTGGTCCTGTGGTACACAGAATATAATTGTTTGACAAGTCTTGTATGAGTGGTGAGAAAATTATGTAACTACGCTGAATATTTGATTTGAGACAAGTATAAAGCATTTAACTTGGAAAATGGCTTTCCCGCGGCTGAAAGGTCAACTATTTAAATATGGCAACATAGTAATTTTCATGACATGGTCTGCATTTGAAGAACCCACTTTGAAAATGATGAAACATACTTTCTCTGGAGAAGAGTGACAACTTGACACAATTCAACAGTTTGTGACTGTGATAACAAAGGTATACTTGTTAAAAGAGAAATAGTAAGTGTGAATTGTGTTACACCAAAAACATGGAGACGTACATGTAGTTTCTGACAGAGTCTGGCAGGAGAACCACACAACGTTGACCAGCATCTAAATCTTTGGCCGCTTCAACTGCAACAGACATAGCAGTGCCACTGCTGCCACCTGATGTCATGAAAAAAATCACCAAAATCAATCAATTTATCAATCAATACACGGAATGATCATTGATAGACTGCAGAGATAAATTGATGAATTGCAGCCTGTTAAAATTATATTTGTATGAAATGAGAAATGTGCAGATACACAGAAACAGGGCTACAGATACAGAAATATAGAGAGATGTTTTTTATCATTGGAATTTTACATAGTTAAACACTTATAGTACAGACCATGATATGCTTTCTGAAAGCTAGCACAGGGTCAGGATGGTATTGGTTACTTATGATCAAAGTTTCTCATAGAAGCTAACTTCGTGTAAGCAAGGTGATAACACTTTCTGTGGTCAACATTTATACATGAAGCTTACCAAATTACTTATATTACTTCCTGTCAAATTTGATATGTTTTTACTGTTGAGGTGCTCGTCCAGAAATGATCATGGCCAGTTCAGAACACAGGTATACTGGTACTACCTGAATCATTGTGTTATCTACATCAATAGATGGAACCAATAGCCAGTCTAGCATTTACCCAATCAGGAAAGCCAGTCTTGGTTTTCACTCTACAACTTGCTGTGCGATTTGAATAAAATCTTCAATCAGATCATATAGCGTGGGGTTTTTATGTTTGGATGAACAGTAATTTTAGATACTTTGTGGTTAAAACCAGTCCATTATTAACAGTGAAGAGTACACATTTTCACAAAAAATGCTATTTTTAGAAAATGGACAGACCTTGACTTCATAGAAATATCATAAGAAATTTTACACCTCTCTGTCATTTGTGTTGTATCTTGTTGTGAGAATGGAGATACAAATTATGCTCATGTTTCTTAGTTAACTCTTTCAATGTTCACATAAACTACATGTACTGCAACAAAAAAATCAATCGGCCAATTACCCCAAATTAATTGTGCCAATTTTAAAGTTCACCTTTATGATCTCATGATAGTGCTGAAAGCTGAATTAAATCATTCACATTTGTTAGCCATTACCTACCAGACATGTTCTCATGCCAAGTTAAGGTAATTTAAAGTATGATTCATGGCTGACAGTCTGGTAAAAAAAAATTGTAAAATGGAAAGCAACTATGAAGCTAAGTTCTGCAAGTTTTTATCATCCATATTGTTTTGCTCTGCACTCTTCACATATAGAACATTCATAATACTCATTACAGTGTGTCTTCAGTTGAGATGTACACAGGATGTATGACATTTTGCTGAGGAAGACATATTTTTAGGTACACAGGATGTATGACATTTTGCTGAGGAAGACATATTTGTAGGGTTTGTTAAGGCAAAGAAATGACACAGAGACTAGGGTTTGGCAACAGTCCAGGGGTGATGACGCATTTAAGCATTTTAGTAGCCTTTCCTGTTAAAGGGAAACAGTCGTCAGAACTGCACCTGTGCGAGTTTCTTGTTTACAAACAATATATTTCATGCACGATATCTAGATGCATCTCATCATCAATTCATAGCTGCAACATTTAAAGTACATGATGTACCGTAGATTATGACAGACATGTTTTGATTTTCATCAATGACCATCGTGCCTTGGATACAGTATTTACATTGGGTGTATGGGTCCTTACGACCTTTGAGCGCAGTTCCAATGACTGTATCCCTTTAAGTTGGTCACAGATTTGAATAACCTCACGGGACGGGGTGTAGAGCTTACTGCCACAGCAGGCATGCATGGTGTTCTAGTGACACAAAAGACAGATCCTATCGGGATCCCGTTATGCATCAGACAACATGGTACCATGATCATGCTGCCCTGACAATGTTAACTGTAGCTTGTGTCTTTTGGCTGCTAACCCACAGGATGATCCTTTTTTACTGCAATGGAGGCTGGGAGAGAATTTATGATTTTCTTTGCACTAAGTTCAGAATGAAATGCACTGAACACTATCGGTAATGCTGTAACGCATGCTATGGTGTCATAGGTTTGGGATATGCATATTGAATGTAATCCCCCTGTTGCCCATGATCAAAAAACTTGCCATAAGAAAGGTATCAGAGTATGGAATCTCCACATGACGATTGCACTGGAAAAATCTAGACATGGAAGTATCATTTTGATCCGAGACGGGAGCCTAGCTGATTCATCCAATACACATACTTCCCTAATAAAGTGAAGACATGCATGAAAACACACGCACAAATCATGACAATACTTCAAAGAGACTTATTCTTCAACAAGTTTATGAAGAAGAGAAACATTTCAAACTTGTTTAAGCTAAAGGAAGAACCAACAACACCAAAAGAAAAGAACTAGATGTACAACAGTATTCATGTTTTCATACTCAACACACTGTGAGAATCTTGCATCTCAAAGTCACTCCAGTATTATTAAACTTATAAATGACTATCAAGATCTTGTTGACAATCATCAGTGCATTGCAGTCAATCTGGAATCTACGGCTATCTGGTAAGTCAACTGAAATCACAGATGATCAATGACATACCATCCTGCATTAATTCTCAACTAAGCAATAAAATATTGAAGACGTCTATATTATCACAGCAGAACATCAAAATTTAGAATCTGATTTGATTACCCAACATCATGCTAACACTTTCAGGCGTCTGATACTCATTTAACCCTTTCAGTACAATGGTTTGGCCCAAACCCATTGTTGTCAATGGTGATTGTGGACCTGTTTAAAGCAAATTGGGGTGAACAGGTTAAAAAGATATTCCAGAGTATTTCAAAGTGATCCACTGTGTCTGTTGGGAACACTCTGCTTGTACAATTGATCACATTAGTGTTTAATGAGACTGAAATACGATGCTAATGCTACACCTAGTACCTGGCCTGTAATTGTCAACTCACCACACAGCAATCCTTCTTCACGGATTAGTTTTCTAGCATAGAGGAATGAGTCTTTATCATTGCTCTTAAACCATTTATCCACAACTGATCTATCCAACACTGTAGGTACAAAGTCATACCCAATGCCTTCAACTTCATAGAATGTGGTATCTGATTCATTCAGAGTTTCAGGAACTGCAAGAATTGATCCCTCAGGGTCTACACCAATAATCTAATTGAAAAAATCACAAATAAAATAAAATCAGTATTTCCACTATCATTTACAATGCATAGAATTCAATTCTTACGACAGTTTATCTTGTATGCCATTTGACAGAAGTCTTAGACTAGCATTCATGAAGAGATACATCAATACCAATCAGCTTTAACAGTCAGGTTTTATTTGTAAGAAGATGCAATTTCTGTCTGTAATTTACTGATAAAATTTCGTGTCCACACATGAAATCACTGTCAACTATAATAATTCTAAGCTATCAATAGTATCATGAGAATTTAAATGGACCATGGTACAAACAAAACCATGTGAACAAACATGTATTTCTATCAGTAGTAGAACTATTCTGCAGTCGAACTATTGCATCACAATCAAAGAAAAATAAAACTTTTCTATGGTACGGTACTGACTATCTTTATTTCATGCATCACTATCTTTTTTTATTCCTCTATCCACATTCACACAAATATTTTTACCTTGCAGTTTGGACATTTTTCTTTGATTTTTCTCCCCAATCCAGTGATGGTTCCTCCAGTTCCTGCTCCAGCTACAACCATGTCAACTTTACCTGAAACATGAATGACAAGTCATCGTTGATGACACAGTCCCCACTTGTTAATGGGTACTTTGATTACATGTCCTCAGAGAGGATAGAGTCCTCTTCATTAATTAGGTCTGTGATAAAATACTTTGATACAGATGGCACTCAATGGCCAAGGATGAGTTCCATGGTGATGAAAACATAAAACCAATGTAGGCCACCATCCTAAAGTTCATAAAATGAGTCTACTAGGAATTAATCAACAGGATGTTGCAAAACATTTTTGCATACAATCCTAACACTTAACAGATTATCACTTGTACCGTATTTCATAAAGTTTGATGCAGTATTTACAACACTATGAGATCAACATCTGTATCAAGTTTCATCACATTTGACGTTGTATTAATTTGTGGCTATATCACCCTAATTAGGAAAGTTCATTACCTATGCAATTACAAATTAATTAAAATGACACTGATAAATGTCTTTTTCAATGTTAAAGCAATGTGAGCTTAACATCTGTACAAAGTTTTATGAATTTGATGCAGTATTCTTGACATATCAGCCTATTTACGAAACTTCAATAATTGACATGTTACTGCTACATGACGTGAAACAAATTGAGGAGCATATGTATGAAATAGGTCAATGTCCTTGTACCAACTTTGAATGATACTGGTTGCAATATGTCTGAGTTATGGCTCTGTACATAAGAAAATTGTAACAAATTCACCGCCATGCAGCGATATTTGATCTTACTGTTTAAAAAATCAACAAGTATATGTACGACATAAGTCAATGTACATGTACCAACTTTGAATAAGATCAGTTGAGACTTGCCAGAGTTATGGCTCTCAACATGAAACAACCATAACGAAATTGCTGCCATGCAGCCATATTGGATCATATCATGAAACAAATTGACGTACATATGTATGACATAAGTCAATGTCCTTGTACCAACTTTGAATAAAATCGGTTGAGATATGCCTGACTTATGGCTCTGTACATGAAAAAATCGTTACAAAATGGCCGCCTGGTGGCCATATTGGATCGTATCACAAAACAAATTGACATGCATATCTATGACATTGGTCAATGTCCTTGTACCAACTTTGAATAAAATCGGTTGAAACATGTCTGAGTTATGGCTCTGTACATGAAAAAATCGTTACAAAATGGCCGCCTGGCGGCCATATTGGATCGTATCACAAAACAAATTGACGTGCATATCTATGACATTGGTCAATGTCCTTGTACCAACTTTGAATAAAATCGGTTGAAACGTGTCTGAGTTATGGCTCTGTACATGAAAAAATCGTAATAAAATGGCTGCCTGGCGGCCATATTGGATCGTATCAAAAAACAAATTGACGTGCATCTGTATTACATATGAAGTAATTCTTGTACCAAGTTTGAATGAAATCGCTCCTTGCATCTCTGAGATATCTGCGTGAACGGACGGACGCACGCACGGACGCACACACGCACGGACATGACCAAACCTATAAGTCCCCCCGGACGGTGTCCGTGGGGACTAATAAACACTTTAGACTGGACAGACGAACTCTGGTAATAATGCCATCAGCTAACTTTGACACACTTAACATATTTAGATATACAATGTATGACACTCTATACACATATCACATGTAGATACATGATACTCTATATGTGTGCATGTACAAGATATACACTGCCATCTTATAAATGCCTTGCACTTTTATACACAGATACAAAATACCAGAGTACTCTGCTCTACTTTGAAACGCACAAGCTGACAGGCTGTTCATTGTACTGTTGTCCTGAAATTCACAAGTCTGGTACTCCATATAGGCATCTTGTTTGAGACAAATGTGAATGATACTGACACAATCTGCAAGGCTACAATACTTCCAGCCTTACATGTATTGCACTGTCCTTGCAGAGAGCTCACACCAACCGCAGTACAGTATGCCATTCTCAGGACTTTGTGTTCAGCTAGGCGTGATAAAGCAGAAGGCAATGTGCTTCTGGGTTTAGTTTATTTCTATCTTACTCTACTAGTATTTCAAATTGACATCTCAACAGATTGAAAAGCTGCTTCATTTTGCCAAGGGGCAATGAAATAAGTTGGATAACTACAGTATGTGAAATAATTGAAATGGCTGTTCATAACCTTTGTCTACCAGTTTTTCTGGTTGGTACTTTTGCAAATTGTTAGAAAATATACATGAAGCATTTTTGAGATACTGCATCAAGAGGATACCATATTCATACACAGAAAGTGATGTAAAGAAAATGTTTGAAATTATAACATACCGAAGCTAACAATGTTTGACAGAACTTACCATCACATGCTTTAATAATTTCTTCAGCAGTTCCATCATAATGTGCCAATGGATTGCCAGCATTTCTGTACTGATCCAAGATAATTGAATTAGGAATCTCTCGATTCAATCTCTGTGCAACACTGATGTGTGACTCTGGACTGTCAAATCTTGCTGACGTTGGTGTTCTTACAATTTCAGCACCCAAGGCTCTCAACACATCCACTTTTTCCATGCTCATTTTTTCCGGCATCACAATGATACAGCGATACCCTTTGACAGCTGCGGCCAAAGCTAATCCAATACCTGGAATAGAAATCAGAATTAACATCTCTGTGAAGAAAGCGGAATATAAAACAGAGCAAGATGGCAGTGACGCTTAATATTCAAGATGCCTCTGACCAAGCAACACAGGGTCCAGAAAATCTAGCTTTATGAGTTTGTTTCAATGGCATCACAAACGCCAATGTTGTGAAATACATCAGCTCAGGGCTTAGTTTTGAAATCTGACCGCTTTACCTTTCTTTTAAAAGTTAGACCAGCAAAGGTCACTCATGCATTGAAAATTGCTGTCAACCAAATGGTTGTGCAAACCACAGCATAAGTCTCTGGGTGTGTATTTGATTCTAATCTGTGTTGATTCCGTTGGCAGATCCAAACAATGCTACCCTCTTTTTTGCTTATGCTCAGCAGTGACTATGGTAGTAGCTGTTACGTCCATGCTATGACCAAACCATTCAGTGTCACAGAAAATATTTGTATACTATTTTAGTGTCGCTTTTAATACGTCAAGTAAAATTGCTATATTATTTTACTTCGATCCAGTCCCATGTTTGTGAGACTTTTGTGAGAATCACAACCTTACCATGGTGCAAATCAACATTTTTGGACTTCTACCGTGCAGCAGAAATTTAAAAAGTCATTTTTGCTTTTTCAAATTGTACCTGGTGGCACTGGATCATTATTGATACCTTACTATGAAATGCTACTTTTAGATTAGATGGTACACACTTCTAGTATGAAGAACTTAGCTGAGTGCAATTTCGGTTGAGAGCTTTCAAGGACCGCACTTGCTTCCTGATACATGTAGTCGATACAGTACATTTGGTATGCAGTGTGCAATTTCTTCACATGCACCAAAGGTGTAAAAATGGTTGAAATAAATTTGTGTAGACAGTATGGTTGAAATAAATTTGAGTAGACAGTGATTCAGCAAATGTAACACTGAAACTGACCCATGTTTGATTTGGTGGAGCAGACACTAATCTGAAAACCTGTGATTCCAGAACACCGCTTTAAGTTTTTTCTTTTATTTTCAATGTTTGGAGGGCCAAACTGACGATGAAAGAACTAACCTAAAAATCTACATATTTTCTCTCACCTGTGTTTCCTGATGTTGGTTCAATGATGACATCACCTAGTTTGAGGTCATTGTTTTGCTCAGCTTCTTCAATCATTCTGAGTCCAATTCTGTCCTTGACACTGCCACCAGCATTGAAATATTCACATTTAGCCACTGTCAAAGACAACAATATCAGTCAGATGAGAATGGATGCTATAGATATACTGCAATTACATTAGAAAGTAATGAGTAGCAATGACACGGAATAGCAAATTAACCTTTTAAATTATGCCTGAACACATACACTGAAAAGATTGGTTTGGTTTTTAAACTCCTCTGCTATTTGCTTGTATTTTGCAATTTGATTTCATAATTACCATCTCTTTTGATTTCATAATTACTATCAGTTCTGACAAAGTTAAAGTGATCTTTCCAGTAATCTCCATCCAGATTCTCACTGGATGAGATTCTCACTGGATGAGATTCTAACTGGATGAGATTCTCACTGGATGAGATTCTCACTGGATGAGATTCTAACTGGATGAGATTCTCACTGGATGAGATTCTCACTGGATGAGATTCTAACTGGATGAGATTCTCACTGGATGAGATCCTCACTGGATGCTGATACAAACATTTCCATCATACCATCAATGAAAATAAAAGTTGATTGAATTAGTCCACTGAATCTGATCGAAAATTGTAGCATATGTTAACAAAATAACAACTCTCTTGTTTGACATTGTGGATCCCTTTGAATTGCAATGACATTTTTTAATGAAGTGTTAAAATTTCAAACGCTAAAGGCTATAATGGTTTGAAATACTTATTTCATACAACAAAAGTACACATCTTTGTATCAATCTCCCTCCAGCACTAATGCAAAGCCTTGCTTGCAAATTTGTCTTATTCAAAGTAAATTTGGCAAAAATCTACCCAAATGTAGCATTTTTGTGTATTCCTGTATGTTGATTTATGAATGGTTCTTCAAGATATTCATATAAAGAATGTACAGATGTAAGCAATAGTAATTAAGACGATTTATGATATTAAAACTTACAGAGTTCACACTTGAGTCCAGCTCCTTTACCAATGTTATTGATTCTCACAAGTGGAGTGTTTCCAATTCTGCTCAAAATATTTGGAAGAATTTTTTCATTGACTGGAGAGCTGTAGGAGATAAAATGTACAATGTAACTTATGTTAGTATTGTGCACTGAAAAATATCGCTGTACATCCACTCTCAAAACTCCAAACAGAAAGTGATACTTCTAAAGCAGAGGTGATGTATGAAGCAAATCATTTTAACACATGATCATTGGTATAAATAAAATCTGATATGACATCTCTGTCTATATCTCTGGAAAGAGAGGCCATATATAATAACTGGTGATCATATCATCAAATGTTCTTACATGTATGAGATCTCTTTGAGAAACTTTGGTAACTTTCACTATTTCTGAACTCCTTATCCAAATTTGGAATTTCTAGTACCATTAGAGTACACATATATAAAAGATGTGCAAGTTTTCAATTCAGAATGCTCTTGAATAAATGGAATGCTGTACATATCTGTTTCATTTCATTTTGAGAAAGTGGTAGTCAAAATGCAAGATTTGGTTATCCTAGGAGCATGAACTACTGTTAATTGTATGCCCTGTATAACCTTTTACCCAGTCATCATTAACCCTTTGCACCCTGACCCCCTGGTACTCTATGACGTCATCGGACATTTCTGTCCGAGCCGGGTTCAAAGGGTTAATGCAGATTAATTTACATATAGGCCAAACCGATGAAAATTGCATCAGAGCCTGCCCATTGGTGACTGACCACAATTCATGGAGGTCATATCTATTGAGTGTGGTTTATGATATAGCCTGCTAGCAGTGACCATCACAGGCATGAATTACATATCTATTGAGTGTGGTTTATGATATAGCCTGCTGGCATAGGTCATCAAAGGCATGAATTACATATCTTCATCTGCAGAATAATCTCCCAACTTTACAACTGCCAATATGCTGTCTTGTAACCAACATGGTCTGGTAAAATCTTCCACAAGACTAGTGTCTCTGAGCCTGACAGATATACTTTATGCATCTCACCAACTGTACAATGATATATTTCTTTGGTTTTTCTTGGAGAATCAAAATGCTAGCAGGGCAATTTTGAAGGAACCCTTCTATATTTAGAAAAGAGTGTCACCCAAATTGGTATTTAGGTATGTATGGTCATATGCATCTTATTGTCAAGTTTACCATGAAATTTGAGAACTACACTGCAATGGTGTCTTCGACACTTCCATAACTTCTGGGCCAGGATTAAGTGTAAATACTGATATAAATCTGCTGCTAATTTAGGAATCATTTTTGAGTAAATGACTTACACTTCAACACGTCTATGTGGACTCTCCTTATAGTCCATACCAAGCTTCCAGGTACATCTGGATGGGGTATCTGGTGCAATCCAGTTGACCTTTCTCTCTTCATCCTTTTTCTTAGCAATATCCATTGCATTGTGTGTTACTGGACAGGCCATTTTGTCTATGAATAATTTGTTTAAATACTACTGCAATGTAAAATCTGAAAAAGACGTAAAAACAACAGAGTCAGTATCACTCTCTGGAAATGTGTTTTACAGTTTTGCCAGTCTTGTTCAAAGCATACTGTCTTCTTGTTGAAACATGCGATGATCTGATCAATTTCACAGGGGCTTCCTGAAAACATAATGTTATGTATTGACAAGCAGATTTGAAATTGGTATTTTTAGACAAGTTTTATCCGTGACATGATCTTTTCATGTTTATTGCAGAAATTTTACAAAAGATAAAAAAGAGCAATAATGGAACATGTTGAATTATACGGACAGATATCCTTGTCTAGGACAGACAATACAGATCCACACTTGATAATACCATTGGAGATCCTTTCAATAACCTGTGCATGGATAATGACATATAGCGTCACTGACAAATGTTCAGTATGTAACAACACAAATGGTGGATGTTTCGCTCACTGATCAAAATCGTCCTTAAAAATTTTCCACAGTGCTTGGCCATCAACTTATGGTAATATACTATAATCCATTATAGTCTATGACAAAGTAAAGACTCTATGAAATATCAGATCAATTTAACCCATGTATTAACAGCCTTGCCACGCTTACTGCTAACTACACCACTGAACACATCTACATATACCGGTAATGTTTAAAGGCCGGTGTTGGCACCAGATTGTCTCATCAGAAAATTTACCCACCAGATTACAATTTGACTGGACAACAAAAGACAATCACACCTCCATAATCCTCTTACAGACTAGAACAATTGTGATCCCTGGGATCACGAACAGTGCCTTTAGCCACAGTCTCTCCATGATAGAGGGACTGTGATTTTACTTAAAATACTTAAGTGTCGTAAAGAATCAGGTCATACAAAAATGTATATCATTCAAGAAAAAGTTTACAACTTTCGGTTTACATCCAAATACCAAGAATTAAGGGTAATGCATGCTACTTCTTCAATGAAGAAATTGGAAAAATAATATCTTGTTTGTTTTCTATTTCTTATGTCTCCTTAATCATGTTTACAGTATTTGTGTTTTCAGAGGCCTTCAAATGTTCAAGTCTCTGTTCAAGTACAACATCATGAGACATGTTATGTCTCACTGATTTTATAACCAACATGACTTGATAATGAAATATAAAGTTGGCAAGATAAGGATTAATGTGTACCTGTAAATACAACCAGATAATGAAAAGTGGTCTTACTGGTTCACTTACAGATTAACTGAGTAGATCAGACTTACCGATACGTCACAATTGGGGGTGGGGTGGGGGGTGCCGAAGGTGATGATGAGTGTGAAAAAACTGAACAGACACCCTATTCACTTCTTATATTTGTAAAACGATGCATCCTGGGTAATAATGACCTCACTGTATGTAAATGACTTATTTTTCGATGCATTATATAATTAATCTTTCACTTTCGACTGTGTTCCAGTATAGCTGTTTCATGGAAGTCTGTGTCCTATACAGTAGTTGTTTTCAGTTTAATGATTCAAAGAAAGATGGTTAACAAGCTTGTCATATTACTTTACAGATTTGATTATACTAGTATTTAGTTTGTGCATATTATCAACTATGCAATGTGATCACATGATGTGTGTTTGGTCAAACTGCAGTGTGAAACTGAAGGCAAACATCATCAAATCGACTGACACAGCACCTTCTATGCGTTGTTTAGACAATAAATAAGTCAAGCAAAACACTTCAAAGTGAAAGAAAGCCATAGCTTCTTTGAGTTGACTCCCATACTGTATACTATATCATTACCTACATGAAAGTGAAATGAAGATAAACTGGATCATTCAAGTGGAAAATCAAGAATTCCTTGGAAGTGTCGACCATATGAATTTTTTCACACTGGTGTTGTAATGGTGGTCCTCTTATTTCAAATGATATCACAAAAATTGGAGTAAGATATCTGGTTGTGCCACCTGCAAGTTATGATATGAAGACCATTTTACGGCTAGACAAAAATTTTCATTTCCAGATTTTCTGGCAAATCATATCCAATGGTAATATGACAAAGAATGCTGCATTAATAAATTTCAGCGGAGTGAAACAAATAAAAAAATATTGTTTTCAATACATTTTATTCACTCTGTAGTTAAACCAAAGCACCATGGTTGATGAAGTGTTTGATTTGAAGGGATAAGTAGCTGCAAAATTTAATTGTTTTTTTAGCATTTTATTCTTTTTTTCCTGATTCAACCCTAAACAATTCACCACCATACATGTAGTTTGAATCTAACTGTGTCATTTTCTACGGTAGAATTCAGTGTTGCGGCCAGGATGCGCCTTTGTAACGATGTCCCCAAAACGGACCCCTTGTCCTGCAGTCTCACACACTGTGGGTCACCTTGGGCACACTCATGAGTCAACTGTGTTGGGTGTAGGCTGCAAGTAATATCTGTTACTGACGATGACCTTTCTTGCATGATTATTTTGAGGCTTATATAACGTACTGTTTGAGCTATAATTAAAAGTAATTAGAAGCTGTACTTGATATCAGAACTAGCTTGTAGTATACTGTGACAATTGCCTGAATTTTAAGTATAGAGACACGGTCAAGTACATGTAGCTTGAATTTTGTTCTGTGAAACTGATTTGTTACAATATAATACAAATTTGAATGACAACTGACACATATTGTCCCAAAAATGTGCAAAATGTCCCAAAAAATAAACCAGTAGTGGGACATTGTGTCACTGCTTTAAAATTCCTGGCTGAAACACTGAGAGTTGTACCTTCATGTACAGAGAGAATGGATTGAAAAGTTGAGTATGTGGAAATGGCCAGTATGATACTACCACTGTACTGTGATCTGAGTGAATTTACACAAAAATCATCAAGGACACTGTTTTGCACTGTCTTGCATTCTACAATTGTCCGACTGCATTACTTTGTCTGTATTGGACACTTTCAAGTCACAGCTTGTGAATTTCATGCTTGCTGGGAATGAGGCTGCATAATAAACACAACGTGGCAGTCATAGTATTTTTCAGTATTTTTCAGAATTTCAAAAAATTCAAAATCTGCAAGAGTAGAATGAGTAGGGACTCAAAAGCACAATTTATTTTTTGTCAGGCCCAAACTCTAATCTTAATGAGGATCTAATTGCCAGTATACCGGTAGCTCTGCTATTATTTTTTTTTTAAAACAATATTGAAATGAATTTCAAATATGAAGACAAGCGACCTAGCGGCCGATATAGCTCCGCTGTGTTAATGTAGAGAATAACTATTTTTGACACATGTTGATGAAGACGGTGGAAATCTTTGATAGCTCAATGCAGTGGCCAGAAAAAAGTAGCTAAAATAGCTGCAAAAATACACAATTGAAGATTTCATCATACTTCCCACATGGGATCATCCCTAAGAACATGTCAACCAAAGCTATCTCTTGAGCAATTTTTTGGAGAATAAAATTTTCTGACCAAGAATGGCAACAATTGCCCCCAAAAATAAAATTTGCAGATTTCATCATAATTTCAAAAGATCAAATTTAGTTCATCTATAGAAACCTGTATACCAAATTTCAAAGCTGTTAGAGCAGTTATGTTATGCTACAAGCTGTATGTTATATCAATTTATTAAAGTGTCATGTGTGATCTTAAACAGCTTGGTTGCCTCACCCAGCCCCAAGGGCTTACAAGACACGAAAACAGTATATTTTGAGAAACGCATTTTTTAACCAAAAATGGAAAAAATTGACCCAAAAATTCAAAATTGCAGATTTCATCATAATTTCAATAAATATTATTTAGTTCATCTATAGAAACCTGCATACCGAATTTCAAAGTTATCAGATGAGTAGTTTTGGAAATACACATTTTTTGACCAAATATGGCAAAAATTGCCCCAAAAATACAAAATTACAGATTTCATCAGAAATTCCATATATATTACTAAGCTCATCTGTAGAAACCTGTATACCAAATTGCAAAGCTATCAGACCAGTACTTTATGAGAAACACATTTTTTGACCAAAAATGGCAAAAATTGCCCCAAAATTACAAAATTGCAGATTTCATCATAATTTCCACAAATATCATTAAGGTGATCTGTAGGAACCTGTATACTAAGTTTCAAAGCTATCAGATGAGTACTTTTGGAAATACATATTTTTTGACCAAAAATGGCAAAAATTGCCCCAAAAATACAAAATTGCAGATTTCATCATAATTTCAATAAATATCATTTAGTTTATCTGTAGGAACCTGTATACCAAGTTTCAAAGCTATCAGATGAGTACTTTTGGAAATACACATTTTTTGACCAAAAATGGCAAAAATTGCCCCAAAAATACAAAATTACAGATTTCATCAGAAATTCAATACATATTACTTAGTTCATCGATAGAAACCTGTATACCAAATTTCAAAACTATCAGACCAGTACTTTTAGAGAAATAAATTTTTTGACCAAAAATGGTAAAAATTGCCTTTAAAATGCAAATTTGCATATTTCTGCACAATTTGAACAAATCTGAAATAGATCATCCCTAGGGACCTATGTACCAAATATCAAAGCTATCTGACTGGCAGTTTTGAAGAAGAAGATTTTTAAAGATTTTTTTACCAGAAATGACAAAAATTGCCTTAAAAATACAAATATGCAAATTTCGCCACAATTTGAACAAATCTGACTGAAGGCACCCTAAGCAAACTGCATATCAAATTTCAAAGCAATCGGACAAGCAGTTTCAGAGAAGAAGATTTTTTTACCAAAAACACCAAAAAATGCCCCCAAAATACAAATATGCAAATTTCACCATGATTTGAACAAACTGAAGTGAGGTCACCTTAAGTGAACTGCATATAAAATTTCAAAGCAATTGGACTTGCGGTTTCAGAGGAGAAGGCAATTGTTGACGGACGACGACGGACGATGGACGACGACGACGGACGACGGACGACGACGGAAAATCAACCTATTTGATAAGCTCCGCGTCGCTGACAGCGGAGCTAAAAATTGAAATAAGTTTTCATCTGATTTCTTGACAAAATATTCCATCAACTCATCGCAGATTAAATATTGGTAGCGCTCACTGGATCAATTGTTCTGGGAGCTGTTGATTCTTATTTAGAATGTAACAATTTGTCTGTGATTGGCGCAATCCTTGTCAAGTTGAGTTGTCCTGGTGCAGTGTGAGTTGTCCTTCGCGAGCTCCACTTGTTGCCAGTCAACAAGCGAACTGAATTAAAGATTTTGTTGCACACATTTTGCATAATTCACAATAGCACACCATCTTATACTAGCTTGTGTGATCTTCTATCCAAATACCGACAAGTTTGTTGTCTCCACTCTGAGAATAGTTGTATGTTGGAGCACAGTCCCTCCACCAAAGGACCGTTGTTGGAGTTACCATGAGTTTCAACCAACTCATTTGCCAATTGTGCATTTACATGAAGCTATGCTGCACCAAAATTATGGAATGATCTACTGATTTCCATCAGACAGTGTACTTCCCTGGATAATTTTAAACAATTGCTGAAGACTCATCTTTTTGAAAAATGTCTTTGAATTTTAATCTGACTAATGTTTTACATTTGTTTATTGTCGTCCACTTTTTTATCCTTTTGCTCTTTATGATTCTTGATTATGTCTGAGTTTTTCAATAATTTTTGAGTGCATTTTTACTGAGATATCAAGTGTCTTTGAGCACTTTGATGGATATACGACGCTATACAAGGGCTTAATAATAACAATTATGATAATTACATTTATGTGTCTGTGGAGTACTTCAAAAAATTCTTTTATAAAACTGGTTGATATTTTGATATCTCTGTGTTGTCTTCTGGTATATGTTGTGACATATATGTCAGTTTTACTTTAACATATGGCCTTGGTTTGTCATTGATGTGATCGATTTTGCATTGTTGTGTGATCTTTTGCAGTGTGTCAAGCAGTAACAAAAAGCTCGTGAACTTACTTTAATACTGGCATAGAATCCTTGCAATGAATATATCAGTATGCTCAGGATTGGGATGAAGTGTTGGGAGTGTTCAGATTACAGTAACATAAAAAGGGAAAGGTACATGTACATGGCCATATTATGACACAGTTTTGCCATCTGGGAAAGTTGAAAGTATGACACAGTTTTGCGCTGTAAGACCATCCAGCCTGTAAAATTTGATATATTCAGTGCTATAGTTACTATCAATCAATAGATCACCATCTTTGGTGTTTAGTGTCCCAGTATTTGTTTCATTTAGAGCCAAACCCCTGTTTACACACAGTCTCTTTTTCTACCATATGTGTGAACAAAACAGCGGTATGAAAGGGTTTGGAGCTGAAATTGCAACTAAATTCTAATTCATACATGTCAAACTCAGGGATAGAGCTACCAACGTAGGCCCTAGAATCAACTGTCAACATCATACTGTATGAGCTTTGCGGTACTGAGTGCAAAATCGTATCATACCGTCCATTTTTCCTAGATCCTACCCATAGCACATGAAAAACCCATTCACCTATGGGTTGGAATACACAATTACATTCAAGATGCATTTGCATACTCTCTGGGTTCAAGTAATAATATACATGTATATATTTCATAGCATTCTCTTGATATACATAATATATTTAAGCTAATAAAATTTGACTGGGTGAGCTGCAGTTCAAGATACAGTGTAACAAGTGTTTTTCATGTGTTAACTCTTCACACATCAATATTGCTGTCAGAATCTGACAAAATAGATGAAAACAAAAGGAAACAAGTCATCGTTGATGACACAGTCCCCACTTGTTGATGGGTACTTTGATTACAGGTCCTCAGAGAGGATAGAGTCGTCTTCATAGGTCTGTGATCAAAATCCTTTTGAATAAATTCGCTTGATACATGTCTGAGTTGTGGTTCAGGACATAAAAAATCGTAATAAAATGGCCACATGGCGGCCATATTGGATCGTATCACAAGACAAATCAATGTGCATATGTATGACATAGGTCAATGTCCTTGTACCAACTTTGAATAAATCGGTTGATTAATGCCTGAGTTATGGCTTTGTACATGAAAAAATCATAACCAAATGGCTACCATATTGGATCGTATCACAAAACAAATTGACTCGCATATGTATGTCATTGGTCAATCTCCTTGTACCAACTTCGAATAAATTCGCTTGATACATGTGTGAGTTATGGTTCCGGACATGAAAAAAACGTAAAAAAATGGCCACATGGTGGCCGTATTGGATCTTATCACAAAACAATTCAATGTGCATGTGTGTGACATAGGTCAAAGTCCTTGTACCAACTTCGAATAAAATCGGTTGAGATATACCTGAGTTATGGCTCTGTACATGAAAAATCGTAACAAAATGGTTGCATGGCGGCCATATTGGATCATATCACAAAACAAATTGATGTGCATAGCTATAACATTGGTCAATATCCTTGTACCAACTTTGAATAAAATCGGTTGAAACATGCCTGAGTAATGGCTTTGTACATGAAAAAATCGTAACAAAATGGCTGCCTGGCGGCCATATTGGATCGTATCACAAAACAAATTAAGGTGCATATCTATGACATTGGTCAATGTCTTTGTACCAACTTTGAATAAAATCGGTTGATTAATGTCTGAGTAATGGCTCTGTACATGAAAAAAAAGTAATAAAATGGCCGCCTGGCGGCCATATTGGATTGTATCACAAAAAAATTGACGTGCATATGTATGACATAGGTCAATATCCTTGTATCAAGTTTGAATAAAATCGGTTGAAATATGCCTGAGTTATGGCTCTGTATATGAAAAAATCGTAACAAAATGGCCTCACGGCTGCCATATTTGATCGTATCACAAAACAAATTGAGGTGCATATCTATGACATTGGTCAATGTCTTTGTACCAACTTTGAATAAAATCGGTTGAAACATGCCTGAGTAATGGCTTTGTACATGAAAAAATCGTAACAAAATGGCTGCCTGGCGGCCATATTGGATCGTATCACAAAACAAATTAAGGTGCATATCTATGACATTGGTCAATGTCTTTGTACCAACTTTGAATAAAATCGGTTGAAACATGCCTGAGTAATGGCTTTGTACATGAAAAAATCGTAATAAAATGGCCGCCTGGCAGCCATATTGGATTGTATCACAAAACAAATTGACGTGCATCTGTATGACATATGAAGTAATCCTTGTACCAAGTTTGAATAAAATCGCTCCAGGCGTCTCTGAGATATCTGCGTGAACGGACGGACGGACGCACGCACGGACATGACCAAACCTATAAGTCCCCCCGGACGGTGTCCGTGGGGACTAATCAAGAACCTCTAAATATGTCACCATCCGGTCAAGTTTGAATTATCTTTGTTAGTATACACAACACAAGAGGCAAGAAATCTCACAGTGGGTACATTTGTATGATCAAACTCTGAGACTAGAAACCCTGTTTTTAGAGTTACATTGTCAATAATAACATTTGGTGAAATTATCAGTTTTACTATATTGTATCCTGACTATACACATTCTGCCATTCCCATGACATGCATTATTACACTGTAATGATCAATGACTTTCTATACTGCCACTAATTCACTCGTAAACAAAAATTTGGCAAAAAATACAAGGGTTATTTCCACTCACTGAATCATATAGGTGAGTATAGTATCAGTGACTTATTTAGACCCAAGAACAAAAAAGGTGTTTTTGAACATAATGATACAATATTCACCTAAAATTTAAAGATATTGTTTATATTTATATACTGTAGTTCAAGGGCAACAATTCCCTCTGAGACTATTATCATCAGATCTTGTTAGATTATTATTGGTATAATATAGTAGTTACCGAGACTTTAACCATTTATCCTGCCAGCCACGTTCATATTTCACCATCAGCTCAAGATAGTTACAAGTACATGTAGTGAGGCACATGTCCCATATGGTGCATTGTAACATAATATTGAGACTTTGAAGGCTCGTGAAAACAGTAAACATGATTTTTACTGACTAAAGTTGCAATAACAGACCAAGCCAAGTGGGTTAAAAAAATGTGGTTTTGGCTCAATAGTGCTTTTTACTGTCTTGGCAGATGGGGAAGTGATACTGTTTGGCAGGAAAAGTATTAAAAGACATCTCTTATATTGATTCCACAGAGAAACAGGAACTTTCAGAACTTGCCTGGTTACCAGATGTACATTTGTCTACAGTAGAAAGATATTGCTATTTGTCTACAGTGGAAAGATATTGCTATTTGTCTACAGTAGAAAGATATTGCTATTTGTATACAGTAGAAAGATATTGCTATTTGTCTACAGTGGAAAGATATTGCTATTTGTCTACAGTAGAAAGATATTGCTATTTGTCTACAGTGGAAAGATATTGCTATTTGTCTACAGTAGAAAGATAGATGATATATTAAACTTCCAGGGATTCCGGATCACAGTGATATGGATCATACTCTGTACAGCACTGTGATCTTTGATGAAACAAACTCTTCCAGTGATCTCCTTTATATAACGCATTTAATATTTCAGCAAATCCAAGAAGACATGGTACACTATCTCATTTAACCTGTAAAAACTATGACCAATTAACTTGCAACTTTATGACTGTTGACAATCAACAGCAAAGTTGATAAGCTTTGACACTTTCAAAGCTGTTGAAAAATGATGGCATCATTTACTAATTATCTTATGAAGAATTAAAGTCGCGCATGATTTGCTAGAAGTGTTTTCGCAAGTGATACAACTAACAGGATGTTGTTGTGATATGTCTGTTTGTGTGTTTGTGGAAGTACCGAGTCAAGGACAGTGCTTGTAATCGATGTGACGTAAGGTACTTGGGCAATCATGAGATATTTACTGTTAAATTTAGAGAGGAAAGAGCATTAAATATGGCATTTCAAAGAGTTGAGAAAAAATTGTTTGGTTTAACCCTTTCCTGCCAAGTTCATATTTCACCATCAAGTCATGTTCGTTATTAAAATCACCCATCTTTTCAGAATGGGACCAAATAACATGGACTCAGGCTGATTACAAAATTTCAAGAAAGTCTACAAATGTAATGTCAATAGTGGCTTAAAAACACGCACTACAATCAAAACACTACAGTGTACCTGGATTTGGAGTGGATATAAGGTCACACTGGATGACCGAAGATTAGTGCATGCATCTTTGGTTGTGAACTAAAAGGGAATTATGCAATTTTGAGGGGTCTATGATGGTATGAGTGGACTCCCTAAGTTACTAACAATTGACACAAAATTTGTGTCCACCAATCTTCAGTCTTGCCGGTCACAACCATTAATGGTACATCAAACAATTAAACAAGGGCTGGGGGAAAGTGTTGGCTAAAAATGTTTGTATGAACATATGACGTAAAATTAGCACTAGATTTGCTATATTTAATTAATAGACAATTTTTTTCATTGATTTCTTTGCTTATTTTCACTGGTAGAGAAGGAATTACAAAGTTATAAATTTACATCTTTCTTCCTAAACATTTAAAGAGTTGTAACCACCTGTAGATAAATTGTACAATTTAGTTAAAAGTGGGTCACATCATCAATGCCGCCATACAATTCATGAAAGATACTGCACTTCAGTATTGGTTTGATATTTAACTTGGATATTTTAGCCATTTCATGCCTGTTACTTTGGTTACAGTGGGCCAAACTGATCAATCTCACAAATCAACATAATTCTAAAGGGATCAGTTGCTTAACAAAGCCATGGAAAGCCCCCTATAAATATCTAGTTTTCATCAGGAAGACAGGGGCCCTGTTTTTCAGGTGTACCATTCCTGTTTAACTCAATGTACACATTTTGAATTATCACATCTGAACAACTTACAGAACATGATTTTGTTGAGTTAAATTGACAATATTTTGTGGTTGTCTTGAGAGAGTTTTGTGCAAAGAGTCATCCATCAGTGTTCAACTATGGATGGGCAGAACTAAAATAGTACATATTATCTAATCATTTATTAACATGGTGACCTAAATAGTGTTATCTCTGGTAATACGGTCACCTGCTTGTTCTGATTCTCAGGCATCGCCTCTTGCAACTACTACAAGGGATTAAATAACAATTTTGTTATTATATATCTTAGACAGCTATTGACGTCACTCATTCATTTACGCAAAGCTTAATCTGCAATCAGATTTCAATGTTGCAGTCAATCTTGTCATGCAATTTCAAAGTAGAATTTTGGATCAATTAGGCAGGTAGGAAATTGGAAATTATGACCTCAAATGACACAGCTTAATGAGTAATCTGATATGGACACTGTATAAATGGATGTGATCTATGATGTAGCAGTGTAAAGACTATTGGAAATTTCCACTGAAATGCTTTATTTACTTGCTTTATCATGCAACTTTACAACCATCTCACATTACACTACTGACCAAGCTCAACTTAAAAATTGCCAAATACTAATCAAAATGAAGTTAGTGATTTTATAAAATCATTAGCAAGGCTTATAAAATGAATTTCCTCACTACTTTAATACCTTCATTGGCCAGGCATTGTTTATTTTGATGTGATAAAGTTGATCATGACAGCTTAAGGAATCAATGTACAGACTAGGCAGTTATGTAGGTCAACCTATGGCAGTGATGTACATGTAGGTCAGCCTACATGTAGATGATATCAATCGTGGACATTTGCATGGTGCAAATGGCTGATGCAATTCTACACACCATATGCTGGTTCGAATAAGTGAGGCACAGTAAGTGAGGCTACCCACAATTCTCCATGATCTGTACACACGGAGATCACTCAACTGAACTGAAGCAAATTTCTTCTGTACACAGAACAACTCGGTCCATATTTCAAAATTCTGGCAACATAGTTCTGATAATCATAATTTTCTGATTTCTCATTGTGAATAATGATAAAATCAACCCCTTTTCCGCGGAGGAGATAGCAATTTTGTAATTTTGTCGACATAGATTTTTGACAGCCATACACAATATTTTCAAGGAAACTAAGGGAATAAGTTGCATCTGTGTTGGCAAAAGAAAGGGTATCGATTTTTTTTTAATGTTCGTAACAAAGGAAATTTGCATGTCTGACAGGTGGTATGATGAGACCATCTTAGTTGCTGATAACTTTATCTTGACAAGTGTGCAATTTTTAGCACCTTCAAACATTGACTTCTCATTCAATTTACTCTTTAATTTTAATCATAATCAATAATTTTGGAACATAGTTTTGACAAATAATCCTGAATTTAAATTATCAGTTAAAAATTGTTGAGGAACTGATACAATTGAAAAAGCCTTTAGCAAAAAAATGTTTGAGTGAAGAAATCAAGGGGAATTGTGGGTAGCCTCACTTACTGTGTGAGGTTGAAAGGTCCTAGCTTTTGTGTGTACACAGTGATGTGCCCATCATGTGCCCATCATTGCACATTGTGATGTGCCTATCATGTGCCCATCATCGCACCATCATACATTATCCTTTTCTTACAGATTATACTTTCACATGGAACTGAGGAAGAACACCATATATAACACTCAACATAAAGCTTTTAGTATGTTCAAAATACTATGTATCGTAGAAAACCTGATGTGATAACCTTTGAGAAAAATAAAGGGGGGGGGGGGGGAGGGAGTGGGAAAGAAAGGAGTCATCTTTATATTTATGTTATGTAAATAGATGGAGGAGTCCCTTATAAATTCCGCAAATTTGAGCAATCCAAAATATGTGCAACAATATCTGTGTTCCCCTCACTTTCCTTAAACAAAGTTCTTTCATTTACAGTATCATTGACAATTGAAATGATGATGATGTGAAACACAAAGTATACAAGCTGTATAACAATTAAGGTAGTGTGTGCCTCCAAAGTGAAAGAATAAACTTTTGCTGAAACATTCCTGAATGAAACTTTTAATCATTCTCTTACAGAATCAACAATAAAAATCTGGGGTCACTGTGCAAAGTTTGAAACTACTGAAACAAATTACCCAACATTTTGCGATATTTGAAATTCAAAATGGCCGCCACTCCTGTGTTAAATCTGTGAGGAAAATTAAATTTTTTCCTAAGACGGTGAAAGCTTTTCTTTCTCCCAGAGTTTTAATATGAGCCCCCATAAGTGGTAGATCAGAAAAGAACTGTAGAAATTTGAGAGTCTGAATGTCCCCGAGGCGCGTTCTACCTTAAATACTTCTTATCACAATTTTCAATTTCTCGATAGTTGATATTTTGTGTATCTTATAAGATTGCTTTATGCTGAAAAGTTTATTGTGTCTGATAAGAAACTTAACATTCAGTAAGAAATGTATAACAGAATATTTTCTATTTTCATACTATTTTCCTCAAAGAATGTAATGTCAAACCTATCAGACCCTTTTAAGAAATCAAGACAAACAGCAAATTTAAAACAGCAAAGGTGTTAACTCTTTAACAGTGAAAATATGTTTATACAATGTAGCTGAAACAGTATTTATTCTCATATTGCACTTCAGTATGTGGTGCAGACCTGAAGTATTAGTTCTGAGTTCAACTAAAGGCAGATGTGACAATATCTCACAACAATGGCAATATATGCTGATGCTCCCAATTCATGAATAAGAAGTCAACCACTTCTGAGTAAGGTAATGCAATATCTCATGAGCTTAATTAATTTATTTCAAAGCAAGGCTTGCTTGAACCATGGATGTCTATTTTTGTACATCCATGGTAGTACAAAATAGTGTGTGAAATATATTTGACAAGCCTCCTTCATCAATCCTATGATTCTTTAAGTACCTTTGCTCGTAGCTTTTGGTATTTTAAATAAGCCCGCTCACCTTACCATAAAAAAGACTGCTCTCTAACTTTGCCATGATCCTCGAGTATTTTGTGCATGAACCACAGGGGGCTGTCTACATGTCCGTCCCCAGGGTTGGGTAGGTGTTTCGTTGTATCGCTAATAAAGATATATTCTACCAACCTTTGGTGTTTCGGTCTTAACTTAGTACTGCCCTTGACAATCTTGCGTATACGTTTTATCAACATGCTGCGTCTATTATCTGATGAGTTTGAGTGCCTAATTAGCCAAAGTAATCAAGGGTAAATTACTAATCTGTGGACGCTCTCACCAGATTATCACCGGATTAAATTTGACAAAGTCAATAACGAACGCGCCAGCAAGGTATAACTGAAGAAAGGGCTGAAACTCTCAAAAGCCGTGTCCAGAGGTGGTCCGTAAAACTAGTGGACACTTTATATTCATGTATTCATAAACAAACAGAAGGCAAAACAAACTTGAATATTCATTTGTAAACGAACAGGTCGGAAAGGAGGACCTCCCAGGAATGCGTGGTATGAGTTCAACATACCTTGGTAACGTATCGGAGATGTGTTTATACTCTTCCTGCATGCTGGCCCGGCAAAAACCACGTTGGTCGACGTGTCTAACACCGCATCGAACTGAATCAGGTATATTGAAAAATTCCGTGTTAGTCGAGAACAAGAACAGAAAAGACTTTATTAACTCGACGTTCGAGCTCGCCTTCAACTTGTCCAGTTTATCAACTGCGTTCTTGCAATACGTACACTTTTGTATTAGTCTTTTTTTTTCAAATAACAAAAGACATGTTTTACATACGACCGATCATGTGCTCTGCAGTACAAGCAGTGTTGTGGGTTGGTGACTACGTGCTTGCAAATGTTATACACCGCGGTATTTTGCTTTGAATTTTTCAATTGACCCCATGTGCTAAGTTAAAACACAAACAAGAAGGTCGAGTGTTCTCTCTGCAAATCAAGAAGTATTTCGAACACGAACGATTCAGATATCTTGACCTCAACATAACTAGCTACGCAGCTCGAAAGTTATGCTCGGAAACAGGACGGGAACATTAGTCACAGCCGGATTTTGCATGGAAAGCATGCAATGTACTGCATACTGCTTATGCTCCCTTGGGTCTGAGACTCTCGCCCTCTCGGCCATAAACGTCATTGAGCTGCCAAGAATATGATAGTGCAGTCGCGTGAATCTGTGTATATTTTGATACATTATTTTATCAATCCTTATTCTCAACTACCTAACGCATCAAACAAGGGTCATGTCAGGTTCTTAGGACATTCTCCAAAAGACATATATCGATTAGTGTCGCGGAATGATTTTCACCAGGTTTGAGAACTAATAAATAACTGCATGGTCGTCAGTGTGTCTTCGCATATCAAATCGACAAGTGTATTACTAACTTCGAGGGATCACATCCTTCACTGTAAAGTTGTTTTTATACAAAACACATTTTCGAGAAAGCTGACGTACAAGGGAAAGACACAGCGACTGAGTCCGACGGAGGCGAAAAAAACCCAGTGCATTCGCATTTGTGTCCGATGTACACATCTCTGTTATTCCATTCTATCAGTCGACGAAGCCTACGTCAAATTGTAGTGAACTCCGAGCAAAGTCCCACATAACATGTATAAAAGGCGAGCCAGTGGCCGGCCATATGATGATGGATTGCATAAACTTCGAAGTCTAACATCCTTAACTGTAAAGCTGCGGTTTTTATACAAAAAACACATTTTTGGTAAAGCGAATGTGCGAGGGAAAGACGGGGAAAGACACCGTGATCGCGCGACTGAGTCCGACAGCGGCGCAAGAAGTGTTTTCCCGACAGTCAGACATATACAGTATGCTATATCATGCATTTCTAAAGCGTGTCCAAACGTTGACATAAAACGATATGTCCAAAAGGTTTTGTATAGTTATTACATTGTTACGCAGGGTTTCACGCGGGTTCAAAAACTGACATAAAAAGATATGGTGTCCAAAAAAATTCGTTTTATTCAGCTGACTGATTTATCGTCTTTGCTATGGCTTAAACATCCCCGTTTTCGTTCGACAAGACTGTGACATCAATATCTCCCCAACGTATAGATCAACCTGGTTGAGTATTACTATGCTTCCAATGTGTCTTCGCAGCTTTCATCTCGTCTGGAAACGAATAAGCATATATATAAGACATGAAAATACTTTTGCCGACTAGTCAGTTTTTATGTTTACAAACGGCGAGTTTCTTCCCGCAAACGATGACCGGCTGTAGGGAAAAATACATAGATTGTCATGTCCGTGTTTATAAACACCGATGAGCTTGACCCTCGATCCCAAAGCATGTTGGCTAATTTGTTTACCTCTATCGATCATGTGGGCTTAAACTAAACATTTCTAAGGTTAAAGGTTTGTAGTTCCGGCTTCCGGTCTGACGGACCACATCGGGACACTGACTCCGCCACTTCGATTAGCGTCCTACAGCTCAAAGAAGCAACCGACGAAGGCATAAATTGGCCTGTCCCCGTTTAAACATGTCAGAAAACTGTTGACGTTCGAAAAATTAGGAAATATTTATTGTAAAGTAGATTTCTGTGAACACGGCTTTTGAGAGTTTCAGCCCTTTCTTCAGTTATACCTTTCTGGTGCGTTCGTTATTGACTTTGTCAAATTTAATCCGGTGATAATCTGGTGAGAGCGTCCACAGATTAGTAATTTACCCTTGATTACTTTGGCTAATTAGGCACTCAAACTCATCAGATAATAGACGCAACATGTTGATAAAACGTATACGCAAGATTGTCAAGGGCAGTGCTAAGTTAAGACCGAAACACCAAAGGTTGGTAGAATATATCTTTATTAGCGATACAACGAAACACCTACCCAACCCTGGGGACGGACATGTAGACAGCCCCCTGTGCATGAACTGAATGAGCAATCATGTAGACTGTTAATTAAATTATACATATGCAATGTGTAGCCCTGTCCTAGCTGGAGGGTTGAGACACTGCTTTGTTTACCGGTGTCCAAATTTGTAAATAATCATTTGGGTTACGTAAAACAATATTTTGGCTATAAAGATGGCCAATCGAAAAAAAGGAACCTTGATCGACACGTGTGGAGGTACCACTACTAGTCTCTACGTCTAGTGCCTCCATGCAAGGTAGTCTCCGCTACCATACCACCTCCTACATGTCCCATACGAGAGCAAAATAGACAGTGACATGACCCGCCCACAATTTTTCATCAAATCAAATGTACAGTATAGTACTTTCACCTTGTCATGACACACCAATATTATAGTTTTATGTTGAATGATAACGACTGGTAAACAAAGCGATGCTCTGCGTAAATGGAAGTTGTTTGGGTGATAAATTGAAACCTTGAGGCAAGTAAACATGGCGTAATCAAAATACTGTCCGACATGGTTTCTGAAATGTGTCTGCGTTTTCTACAAATTATCCTCATTACTCGCGCCAGCCCGTGGCATATGCAATACACATACGTAAAGCTTCGCATATGTGCAAGTCCATACAACTACAAGACTGAAAAGCCAAGTCACACGGCACATTATGGATGAGGCAGTAACAGTATTTCTCGTATTTCAAGAAATGTTGCGACCGAGCTGATTTTCACATCGGCTCAAAGAAAAGGTAGTACTCACGATACAAGAGCGAATATTCGGTCGATGTTCGTTCCTTGAATCTAGCGGCGTGATACCGTACAACTGTGGCGTGTGATCACTAACCGGAAGTTTACTACCAAGCCAATGCACTATGGGAAAACTGATTGACAACACAGGTGGCTTGAAGCTGAGTCACTGTGATATAGCGGGCATCACATATCCGCATGACGTCAAACGGCCTGAGGCTATCAAATATATTTCATCCGCGTTTCTGTGGACGGTCCTTTTTCTCAAATACCGGGTGAGACTGTTGATTTTGCAGCAGGCTAGATACAGTAGATATCTCCAGGTGCTTATCTCTCTACCGATAGGCATATTCGAAAGGCCGACTTCAACTTGAAGTCAGACAAAAGTGAAGTCCGGAATAGTTTTTTATCGAAAATAATGTATTTTATATCTTTTTTGATGGTTTGCACCGACCAATTGAATAGCTCGATAATAATAGATTATTCTTATCATAGATGTAAATATTTCATATTTGTATTTTTTCCCAAACAGTACAATCTGAAAGCACCGTGGAGGGACCGTGTCCAAAGTGATTAATATGTGGACCGGAAAGCGCGTCACTTCCATTGCTTATATTAGCTAGCCTATTAGACTAACCCACCAACAACAAACAAATCATATCCTCTCGAGATCTCAGTCATACAAGGTCACTGAGGTCAAGTTTGTCGCACGTCTTCTCCTCACTACGACCTACAAGGGTCTCTTTGAAATGCAGAGTAGCCTAAGGCTTACGTCGAGGCTGTCGTTTATTCTTGAATTAGGCTTACTCTAACGGTTTTTCATGGAAAGATCATTTTCTCTACTGTCTATGGTTTTTACAACCCATAAAACCTCCAAACCTTCTAGGGGATGCGTCTAGAATGCAAGTTAGTGAGTGCAAAAACGCGTTAATTCACATGACAGATTTTTGTACTCTTTTCATTGAACTTTGCTCCTTTACGTACCAACCGTCTTCAGTTTTACCAATGTCTGATTTGTCAGATCTACCTAATTTTTAAAATTGTAACTAAATTGAAGTTTAATGGAGAACTGATCTAGTTATTTTGTAATAATTTCGACAATGGATATACTCAATTAGAATGAAACAAACAAACAAAAAATTACAGATTGGAAAAGTGTGCCATTAGACTGTGGATGAATCCATGACGTTATTCGGCCAACCATTTTTTCACCCTGAAATCAAAGAATGAAAGTCGAAATATGGGCAAATTTCATCGGTTCACTTGACCATTAACATTAAAATTGGACCAAATTTCGATCTTGAATTTGCTCTGTTAGCATTCTATTTCTGAATTAAGAATGACACGTTCAGCGCGGTATCTTTTGCGGCCAACCTTATTTGTAATCAATAATGCAAATAGTAATTAGGGATTTGGTGAAATACTAAATTTGGTGTTGGTTTTACTGTTTTCGAATAGCGACCTCAATGACGAAACTTCTAGTTATGCAACATGTTAACACACAGCGCACAGCTACGATCGCCATAGCGAGGACGTTGGCGAGGCGACTTCCGCCGCTGAACTTGATCAAATCGCTATGCAAATGATATGCTAATCTAACTTCCGGTTGAATGAGGAAAAGGTCTAATCACAGAGTAATATCATAGACAGAGTGGCAACAGCTATTGTTTAAGGCGTGAAGCGGTTACGTAAGCAAGCCATGTTTGCCTCGCCTCACGAAGCTCTTGGCTCTCTTTTACGAAGAGTGCCGACCATGCACCCTTCGGTAATTTTCGGATTTTCACCAATTGTTAAGCGAAAGTATGTTCGACAAAGCTTGTGTTGTTGTTGTCGTGTAGTGCTGATCGGAATTGATGTGCTGGCGAAAACGGGAGTGTTTCGAGCTTCAGGAAAGTGGGTTTTACCGTTTTAAAAATTCCTCTCATATTTTTATGAATATATAATGAGTGTGTTTGAACCAAATTTGAAAGTCTTTTATCGATACTGTCTGGTTTTACTCAATGCTTTACGGTCAGTCATACCGTCTTTTACACGTGCGCCAAGAAAGGACATGTTTATGAAACTGCTGGCGTGTTATGTTTTGATTGGCGTGAGGCAGTGTTTCTGGCCTATGAGCTCACAAAGTAACTATGGTTGCTACGCGACTGGCAGTACGATGCCATCTCGTCGTATGTTTCGCATAATCTCGTGTAATTATCAACCACAAACCAAGCCTCCAAAAAGTTTAACACCTTTTAAGCTCATTTTAATATGAAAAGCCAATAGTCTACCGAGACGACCATGGAACAAAAGGCATGCAAGTGTTGCCACTCTGTCTATGATATTACTCTGTGGTCTAATCAATGGGCTGCCGGGGACAGGTATTGCGGAAAGAGGTTGAAAATTGCCCGTACAAAAAGCGCGTAGATTGTTGATAGGAATCGCAGTCAACGGCAAGCAGACCACAGGTGAGCCCGCGGAAAAGGGTCGACATTTTCCTTACCAAAGAATGTGGATTGGAATGGCCTTTATCGGGTAATTAGCTACAGCTTTACCCGAAAAAGGATTGATATAAATCTGCCTTACCTAAGGTCCGTGAATGACACTGAGCAGGCAGCTTGCGATAAGTGCCCGGTAAACAGCTGACTAGCTTCCGTGCCTAATGTGCGGGAATTTCAATGCTCATAAAAGGGCAGAAGCCGACAAGTATGCCGCTGCAGTACTACCAATCTTCCGTCAGAAAAGTAAATAAAGACAAAAATGTACAAATTTTATTCTTGGTTTACATTTGCCGCAGATGGTAATATCTATACCTGCCAAAAATCAATTTTAAGATTAATTTTCTTTTTTAAACGAACAGACAATTTTCCGTACATAAGTGCGTGAATAAAGATGTTCGGTAGCGTAAGAACGGGTGTTTGAATGTCGGATGGCGGCGATTGGACGACAGATGTACTAATAAGTGCGACGATTGGAATTACATTGATTGGGCTGCCGGGGCAGGTATGCCGGAAAAGAGGTTGAAAATTTCCCGTACAAAAAGCGCTTAGATAGGAATCGCAGTCAACGGGAAGCAGACCACAGGTGTGCCCAGAAAAGGGTCGACGTTTTTCTCACCAAAGAATATGGATTGGAATGGCTCCGAGGCTCAGCGGGCAGTTAGCGAAAAGTTTTACCCGAAAAAGGATTGAGAATGTGCCGTACCTAAGGTCCAAATAATTGAATGACTGAGCGGGAAGCTTGCGATAAGTGCTGACTATCTTCCGTACCTAAAGTGCGGGAATTTCAATGGTCACAAACGGGCAGAAGTCGAAAGTGTGCCGCTTCAGTACTACCAATTTTCCATCAGAAAAGTAAATAAAGACAAAAATGTACAAATTTTAGTCTGCGTCTACATTTGCCGCGGATGGAAATGTCTATACCTGCCAAACAAAATTTACCTTTCAATGAGTCAAAGAGAAAGGCATGACAAAGGTAGACCGGCCATATGGAGAATCATATTAAAGAGGCCCTGGACAATTATGATAAAGGAAATCCGTTGCTTTTATAGCCGGGAAGGGACTCCAGTCGCACTACATGCAAGCAAGGGTTGCACCATGTAGTGTACATGCTAAATACTCAGTCACTGTGATTCATGTTTTTTGAAATATTTGTTGTGCAAAAAATCTGTCAATTTAATCTTCCAACAAACCCTTTTCAACAATTTCTCACATTACTCTTAGATTTTCACTCTTCAAAATTGGCGAAAGGAGATTGCGCTTGAGGTTAAACCAAAGAGTTTCGTTTACTGACAAAAATAGCCCACCCCCCCCCCCCCGTCCCAACCACAGTTGCTTGTGCCATGGTTCACGGGTTCCATTCACGGCGGCCGATTTTCTAATGCATACGACAACGGCCGCCGTGTATCGAATCACACACAACTGTGGTCCCAATCAACCAACCAATCAAACCTCGCCCAAAATAATTGGATACCATCACTGAATGGTCATCGTCATGACATTATGGCGTATCAAACAGTACGAATGAGTCTGATCCTGAAGGAATGGTCTGATCATGCATGAAGGTAGAACACATAGTATAAAATGTCTCTTACAATGTGATGTAGAGCGCGCCCTCACCACCTAATTCTGCACTGGATGTAACGTCTGATGTAACGTTCCTTTGTCAGGGACCCCAAGCCCTGGGTTCTATGGTGTCATGGAGGGTATCAGAAGAAACTGACGCATCAGCCACGTTGTGAGTTTAATACAAGTGAAGTCAGTATGAGTGGGTGAGCCAATTACTCAGAAAAGATCTAGACCATTATAAAATTTGCACTGTCACACCAGGAAAGTCTTCTTCCATCAAATAAAACTGTAAATCTGTGAAACCTTGGGTGTAATAAGGGCAAATTTGGTAAAACTTCGTTGATTCAATTTATTCACACATTTTTTAAACTTACATCAAGAATCTTTACTGTTCAGAGTTTCAGTTTTGTATTATTTTCCGATGAAAATGTGAACATTTAGTTTACCGCGTGAACATGAAATGAATGGCTTGTTATATCGATTTTCAGGGATTTTAATGAAAAAAGGTGACTTTTAACCGTCGTTTTGTGAAAAATCAAGCATGGTGACTCCGTATTTTTTCATTAATTATCGATTCTTCTAATATTGCAGAATTAAAAAATCCCTAATTCTGCAAGAATTTTAAACAATAAACAATGCACATCTTTTAAAATATAAATTATTATAATGGCTGTAGTCATATTGCCCTAAGTATGGCAGCAGTATTAACAATTCCACTCACACCCTTCAACATATACCGAACTTACCTGGATATTTAGCCACAAGTTTTTGCATGGTTTTCATCAATTTGCTTTCAAATAAAATTTGTCCTTATATGTTACAGCTATGACTACTTGTTGAAGTTATCAACGGACTGAAATAATATCTGTATTCAAACATGCATAAACAGTGACATAGTGCTTATACTTTTGCAAAACTCATGGATAAGATACATCAAATGTTTTTATGGTTACTTATATAGAAAAAGGTTTCACACCCTAGGCTAGAAGTTTGGATTTTGCTTGAGGCCAGGCTTGGACGACCTTGGTCGAAAGAAGAAACCAAAATAGTGATTTGTGTCATTTATTCAGGCTGCATTGAAACACAAAGCTACCATGGCTGTAGTGTTATATTGTTCAGTTCATATGTAATATTGCCAAGAAACTTCATAGATTAAAGTTCGGAGTATATTTGGAGTTACTGAGCTAAACAATGGGTCAATCAAATCCGATTGATTCGATAAAAGAGATTTTGACAATTCTCAAAACTGTCGATGACACTTAACTGGATGAGTACTCAGAAGATAAAAGTCGACATGAACCGTGTAGTGATACTGTTATTAAGGAAGAATAATATAAGAGTTCAGAAAAAGGAACCGCAATTGGCAATTGATAGACAAAAAACATCGAACCAAAACTACTCCTTGAAGATACCAAATACTTTCATTGTGGCATCCACTGTGGAGAAGAAATACACAGATATTCTAAATTTGCTTATTATTATGAACAATATGACGGCTGAAAAATGTAAACACTGTTTTGACAGGACAAATTCAAGTCAAAAGTCACATAGCTTTACGTAAGGTCAGCTGATCATGTCATACAATGAGCTAAAAAGCTGACAATGTCCTCGTTTTACTCCAACAATTCACGACATATCCAAAACACAGCATATATTCACATTGCAACAAGGAGCCAATTATATTTAATTACAACAATTAAGTTTTACGCTATCTAAGCATTATGGCCCGAACGGCAATGTGCCGATGCCCCAGGCCAACTAAATATATGTGCACTCACTCTTTCTGAACGTTGTATAGCGTTCATGAGATATATATACCGGCTATTTACAGGTTTTAGACTTCAGTGAACTTACACACAAGCTTCAGTATATAGCGAACATAATTGTGAATATTCTTGAGTACAGATATTTCAGTAATAAGCTTCTATATGCGGTTCCTCTAAATACGACGATCGTCGATTACATTCTGCCATCGGCTATAATCTTTATGACACCTTCTTTCTCCCCGAAGCCTCATTCTAGAGATGAGAAAACTGGCCACTAACTATCAAACTAGAGCGCTCTTTGTCGACGTTCTTTTGTTTTTAACTCCTTTCTCCGCTTCCACGTTGCCAGGAGGTCTTCTTTCTATGCTTTTCCCATTCTCCTAAACGGTCCTACAAAACTTTTCGAAAAACATTAAACCTTTACTCGGTTTCAGTTCTTATATACTTTATTGAATGACATCAAAATTCACTTTTTCAGATCATACCGTACCTTGCCTTATTTCACTGTTTATCATTTTCCCCTGTATAATTTTCTAGTTCTGTCACAGATATATTCCCATTTCTTTTAAAATAAGTGAAAACCTGACGAAAACAACACATGCGTTGCCGAAATGCTGCTTAACAATAAATCTTTTGAAAACTCGCGACAGGATGAACAGCTGGATTTTAATGCAACTTATCTGCTGTATTTCAGCCGTGTCTCCGCTCTCCCATTAAGCCCTAGGATATGCTTGTATTTGGATAGGCTCTCCTCAGATTACACTTACCCTGGCGTTAGACAATAACCTGGACTTTCTTGGTACTGTCATCATGAATGAGCCTCAACTCTGCTATATAGTATGGCATTGTGAGACAACATAGCAGTTATGAAATCCCATATAATCCGACAGAAACTGTCATGTGATTTCAGAGCGCGCGGCAAAACAACTTATATTAATAATCAAATGAAACACGCGGAGACAGGGAATATATGACCTCTTTGGTTCGGGTAAAGGTCACTTCAGTTATATTGAATTCTTTGTGCATGACCAATACACACATTTCTTGATTTATTACGAACGAATAGATGTAAGTCTTTCGAATACCTTCGTTACTAACCTGTCTAAGTTGCAATGAATATACACTTTTCAAGAAACCACTCTTCAGTCTTCTCACAAGTTGCTTTATTATATTGTAGCCGATGTCGGTTTGATGAAAAATTCCGAAAATAGCAAAGATTTGGCGAAGAATTTGCTTATTATTTTTCTTCAGTTATCACAGATCAGAAACCGCCATTGCTGGCGTTTGGGTGACAGGTTTACAGTGGTCTCTTTCACTGTGGGTGCAACTAGTTCACAGATTAAACACATCTACATATTCATGCGCAAGAGACACCGAAAATTTCATTCTCAAGTATGTCGAATTTCGATAAATGCAATCCATTTGAAGCAGACTGCAGCATATAGCACCGAAATGATGGACTGTTAATTTTTTTGACTAATTCTGAGATCAAATTTAGAAGTAATCTGATCTGCTATCTCCAGAACTTCTTTCGAGGCGGAATGATATACAATACCAGAAAGAGCTGTTTCGTTACAAAAAATACATGTCTTATCGTGTTAACGGCTGGTGAGAGTTGTGAATCAGGAGTTGTAACGTTTTCACCAAGATGATCAAGACGTTGCTGTTTGTTACTTTTTTGTCACGTAAGTAGCCGTGGTTGTTACCATATATCTCGTATTTTGTTGCGACATGCAATGCTGGTCAATTAAGATTGCGTTCGGGCTTACGTGTTGCTTGAATTGTCGATGTCTTTTTCGCAAACCCGCCCTTTCATATGCCTATTTCAATATCCCTTATATGATAACCCTCGAAAGCTGTAACTAAGTCGGGCAAGTTTATATTAAGTTGACCTTATAAGTTGTTCCACATGTTCCAAATTTCTCATTTTGCAATCACAATTATGCCGAGAGAGTGTTTATGAAAAACATACATTTCAGTTTTAATGTTTTGTCAGCGAATTTAACATGAACAATATAGCATAAACCAATAACTGGAAATTTTGTGGACAATACTCGGCCCTCATTGAAGTAATTCCTTGTTATATGTTCATTTGATAGTTATAGTTTGAGTGGAAATATGACGTAATCGTCTGTGAAAAAAGAGGGAAATAATCTTATTTACAGTGTTAATATGCAGATGATAGTAACTTCAAAAGCGCGGGTATACCTGTTGCGCCCTACCTGACCTGTGAGATCTACATCAACGTTATACATAATTTGTGGACAACATGAGGGGATACATTATTGCATGACGATTGTCATCTTCATGGAATTCTTAATAACCTGTGCAAGGTGGTATGATCTCCATCTGGATTATCAGATATAACCAGTACAGGGGTTGCTTGAAACAGGTATATATTGCTAAACACAGCAAATGAAACCTAAACAACTGATGAAAACACTGATTGTACAGTGTAAACATCCTTTGTAAATCGGTTTCTTAGGTCGATAACATGTATACATTGACGGAAACGATGCTGAATACCACGAACAGTGTCTGATAAAAATCCCATTACAAGACTACCGTGCAGCATGCAATACTGGATTTCTATTTTATAACAAGAAATTAATTTTATCACCTGATCGCGTACCGAACCCAAACAATAGAGAGCTAAAGTTTTGTGAATAAGAAATTATTCAGCTCATTAACTTAGGAAACTCCTTTACTTATATTTGACGATATTTTGATCAGTTTTGTTGAAAACGAGAAGTAATTGGCACTGGCATCGTGCACTATTGCAGCTGCTGTTTGTCAAAGGCTGGCTAATTATTTATCACTAGTAATTACTACTGTTCTAAAATTTAGTATTGCGTATAACAAGTTTATAAACTTTGAATACGCTGCATTCGTAAGAAATTTATCTATGAAATTTTCACAATAATTCTAGCTCATATTTGTCACATTATAAAGCACGAACAGACGACAATATTTTTCCATTTCATTAATGTCAAGAGATATCCAACAATACAAAGATAATTTTGGCTTCAGGTTGCTGTATTAATTTCAATGTGTCATTGGATAGGAATTTAAATATTTTAATGTCATAAATCAGTCGATTCAAATGTGTGTGATTTCGGACAAACAGTTCTTAAATTACATGGAGCGTGGGTAGGACAATGGGTATATGTTGAATGAGTGATATTGTGCATAAGAGTACGTCGCACATTTAAACTCACTTTAGCTTTTTTAACAGTAATTGGCTTTGATATTTTTCAAAAGAAGATTTCAAAGGCAGGGCTAATTTTTAAGCATCATAGATTTCTATTTCACACAGGTGATAAAAAAACTAATGTCGTTATTTACGATGATAGGGGAATTTGACCTCAACCGAGGTCAATATATCGACGCTTTTCCAGTCTGTCCCTAATATCGCACGCTTAAAATGCATTGGTAGACTCAGAGAATGTTAGAAATACCCGTTTTAGGAACTTTTACAAATTGATCGAAATTTAGTTCACAAAACAATGTGTCCGTGAGTAGTTCGGTAAATACCACATGATCACTGCCTACGCGTTATGTCGCACAATGAATACAATTGAACTGTGGGTAGTATGATAAATGATCCCTAACATTCCCATAACCATAAATACATTCAATATTGCTTTGTAAACAGTTGGTCATTGCTCGGTGTATGGTACGAGTGTCGCACACGGCTTACCTCATCGTTAGTGCAGAAGTGTATTCATAGTTGCTAACATTCTTTTGAAATCTAGAAGTCCAAACATTTTTGTTCCCTGACTTGTACTAAGATTGATTTTGCTTTTATTTGGTTTTATTTGGTTATTTCACTGGTGTTGGCTGCCAACCCCATTTCATCGACGACATTATGTAAATAAAGATTGTTAACATATTAACGAGCTGTGCATGCAAAAATTACAAGACACATGCTATATGGCAAACGTGTCATTTCGTGCAAAGATTTCTACAGTTGATAACAGTTACTGTTGTACAAGGTTAGGGAGAAAGTCGCAGAGTTGAAGGTCATCATAACTTTAATCCTGTCAAGTAGAGGAACGCAGAACCTTGACCAAAAACCCAAACAAATAGAAACCACATGTGAAGTAAAACGTTTAATGACAATATCCAAGTCTCCGTTATCGCAGATTCACCTTACACTATGTTTAGAAGCGCTAAACAACTTCCTTAAATCAATCCATTCCAGCCAATAAACTTACAGGATTCTAAATATGACAATAAACATTTGTATCACCTACCAGTTGGGTTCAGAAGTCACTCAGTTCGAATGGTACACACCTGCAGATGTTCATCTGTTTCATGATTTATTCTATTCTTACTTATTTGTACAGTGTCTACTTTGTTGATTTAAATACGTCTGTATCTGGGTCGCGTTGTAATTCATCAAGTAGCGGCAAGTTGTGATAAGGGTTTCTTTAAGACATGTAAAAATACAGAGGGCAAGTAAATCTTGTTACACATGGACATCGGGCATCGGTTTTGGTTCGACCCAGTCTCGTTTCTACCCTTTGCTTAACCTTGCAGAAGAAGCAAAACCAGAGTCAGAGAGATGCAGCATCTACTTTTTACAGATTCTTTCACGGGATGAGTTTTTAGGGTAACATTACTGTCTTTGCTACTAAAAGGGGCCGAATGAATGCAACAAGTATCAAAGCGATAATTAACCTGCTTTTCTTACTGCTGGTTTTCTACAGTTAACTGTCGTCATTTGATGCCATTTAAACCAAAGGCATGATCTAACAAACGATTGCCATTTAGTTTGACGAATTAGTTTAGCTTTCACGGCTCTAACTTTATTTTCTGTTCACAAAATGTTATTTTTTTCAGTGTTTCACGTCAGCCTAGGTCAGGTAACAGTGACGACTGATCCTTTGGTTAATGGAATCAGAGAGAAAACAGTCACTTTGAAATGTTCTTTCGCTGGACCAGCGAACGCCGGTTCCGGTGTCGTTATCACGTGGTCTCACACACCTGAGAGAGGCGGACCAACAGAAGTAATTTACAGCAAATCTGATGGCAGTAGTGGTGTGGCCCGTGGACGCTTTGTTGGCCGTGTTAACGTAGCAGGTACCAGGGCTGATTTGACCATCAGTAGATTGGAAATTCTAGACGCTGGTACTTTCATCTGTGACGTCAATTTCTACGTGGCAAAACAAATAGGATCTGGATCTACCACGTTGAAAGTCAACCGTAAGTGTAACTTCTGCCATGCTTTGAATTGAACATCTGGAAATTCCTCCACTCTTGATAAATCCCATGACAATATCCATTAACATTGATAGAAAGAATGAATAATAATGACATTGGCATCATGACTGCAATCGGCGATATGTATTCCTTTCTTTCACAACAGAAAAAAATAGTACTACGACCACACATGGAAAGACATAGTGCACTTGTCATTAATTTTACGCTTATTTAATTACCAAAACGTTTAAAATTTGAAAGATAAAATTTGATGCAATAGTATTTGTTTTGTGAACACTATTTTGTATCTTGTGAGACCCCAAACCTAACCTACGTACAAAATTTAGAAGCAATAAAGAGGGCGTAAGTTTTTAGTGTTCTTGCACAATCTTAATAAACCAGTCTTTCACTGACTGGTACAATAGAGCTTCCACTGTGGCTGAAATCTGAGTTTTGTATTTTATTAAAATTTGAGTTTTATATTTTATTAATTTTTCGCTGGAAGTTTGACGTAGGGTTTGTGAATGCCTAGGTTTGACAGAGGGTATGTCTGTTCGTCTATGCCTATGTTAATACACAAGTTAAACTGCTCCTACTGATCAGATACACTTTGACGTTAACTTTACACAGGTTACAGCTACCTAACGATTCATTTTTATTTTGTTGCCATTAAAAGCCATATATATTAGGGGTATTTTTTGTAGTTGACCTAAACAAGCAATCTAAAAAACCTCTTTTCCTGAATTTTGCCGTAATGGTGTCTGTCAATGCTAACTTGAAATGTACTGTATTATACTGGAGGTGATTGCAGGAAAGCGTTCCACACGTTGGAGAGATATTGTTATGACTGGTTTTCGTATTATGAAATATTGTACGGAATAGGTAAAGTCGAATAAAGAAGTTAAATACAGAATGCTCATTATGCGTATGGTCCATCTTCATGATTCCTTCGTTTTATATTGTAGAGGTTGCGGAAATTGTTGATATCTTAAACCATTACACCGGTGACTATGCATACACTCCGTTGAAAAGAATGTCAAGTTTTGAGTGCAGGGCTTCAAGAGCTAAACCAGCAGCTAAACTGATATGGACCAAGAACAACAGACCACTGCAATCGTCTGGCGCCGAGAGAATAGAAGAAAATATGGATGGCACGTTTAACACAATCAGTCAGATTTCGTTCACTCCCGTACGTGAAGATCATCACAGGATGCTGAGGTGCCAGTCAGACCAATCTCCATACCTTCAAGGCCAATACAAACAAGACCACATCACATTGTCTCTTAGTAAGTACATTGTTTTCTCTCCATTATGTATAAGACTCCAAGAGTTGACAGAACAAGATGAGATTGTTTGGAAAGTATTCTAAATGTCGTGATAGGAAAGAGACAGTATTATAACATGTGCTAACGTAACGCTTAATACCAAGCGCTGAGATAACTACTCATTTTATAATATGCGTTGTAAATATGACTTGCCAGCCATCATTTCTAGTTTCACTCATTGACGGTCGTAAAAAATTCCTAAAGTTTTTATTTCGGAAAATAAATTGTCTTGTATAGTATCGACTTTTCTGTCGAGAATTCAAGATCCTTTGAGAGTGGGAAATAAATCATCTCAGTAAGTCTTTTTATGTGACCAAATGTCAAGAATGGTAGACAAAGGTCTCTTATGGACATATCTATCGGTCTGATCCAAATCGGGTCCTACAATGATAACAAGAGCTTGGTACGAAATCATGGCTATGTTTTGTAACGGACTGTGGTTTTGTTATATATTCCACCAAACAGAAGTGTTAAGAATCTATACATTTCTTGTCTTTTTGGTTTCCTTTTTGGGCTTTCCCAAATTATTTTCTGAGCAGCCAATTTCGTTCTTGATATCACTACGTATTGTCTTCATCAAGCTCAAACCCTTTGGTTGATAATCATTTTGTCGCATGTGAGATTCTTTTTGAATGTAAGGGAATGCAATTCTTTTAAAATAGTGATTCTGTTTTCCTTTTTTAGGTGGCGCTGCAATTCGATCAATCAGCATGGTGTTTTTATTTGTTTCTATTGTGATCGGAATGGTTCTCACAAAGATGTAGATCACAAGGTTGGTAGTTTTCATCCTTTAGACGTAAACATGAACATACTAAGTCTATCAGAAAAAAACTGAATATCAAAGCTCACGACCTTTCTGTATATATTCCTAGTAGCTGTAGCTGATATTATGACCTAGACCGTGTTAAACCTGTCTGTTCTCATTGAGGAGACGTTTTTATGAAGAGCGCCGAGTGCCGAGTGATTCCACAAGATCTGTGCGCGTTTCGTTAGATTTCACTCAAAATTATCTAAGTTGGAGAAATGTTGCAACCCGTTTTGTTAATCACAGTTAAGCTACACAACGAGTTGCTCGCAGATATCATACGAGCACTTTATGTAAATTTTATTATGTTTCCATCTCACATATCGATAACATTACGTGCACAATTGTCACCAACAAATAATTATTTTCTCCACCTGTAGATGGAATCCAGAAGACATTAATTGACGATTGATTTGCACGAAGAAACCAACATTATGTAATTGTTATCAGGATCGTCGGTCACCTTCTTGCCATATTTGAGAGACTGTGCCCCCCCCCCCTACGTTTAGGAGATCAGGAAAAATTTATTAACATCCTGACATCACTTTAGATAGTCATATTTTGTAGTGTTACTGATCATGAAAGGTTAGATGCGTAGAAGGCATAAACAAAAAAGCACAACAGAAAAGTGAAATAAACAAACTGGCAAACAAGCAAAAGTAATAAAATGCGCAATATCTGAATAAAGCAAAATAAAACAATCACAATAAAATATATGGGGCAATAAGACGACACACTGAATAAATGACTGATTCTTCCGCCTTGTGAGGGAACTATTTTGTGTGAGTAGTTTTGATCATGAAGTTGCGTAGACCATTATCATTCCATTTCATGTTCTAGAAAACTGTAACAGTCACATACTGTGAAGGTCCCTCTGACCAGTCATTGAAAAAACCTTTACAACGGTACCATGGGTGGTAAACTTTGTACATAACTGTTAACAGCAATAGTAATCCAAATAGTGGAATTACATCCTGCCTTTTAGTTTTTATTTCATTTTCCATTGAATTATGTTTCCATACACTGACATACGTTTTAATACAACTCAAATATTGCCCAATTTAACACGACAAAAGCCATGTTTCAGCTATGACGGGTCAATATGACAGTCTTTACCTGTGAACTACATCAAATTACATGTCTGATATATCATTAAGATACTTTCTATTGTAAATCGTATTTTCGGTTGATAACTCAATCAAATAGTTGAAGAAATCTCTTGTCTTCTTTTATACACGACTAGTATAACAGTGCCATTAGACTATACCTACTAGTATTTAGACCTTTCTTTAAAAATTACTGTTTCAGAGTCACAATTTGATAAAAAACTAAATCTAGAGGAACTCGTCAATCAAAAATTTCGCTGTCTTTATACTTATTTTATTTGATATTATTTTATTGTATTGTGCGGCGCCTGGGTAAAACAAATCTCCGTCACTCAATGTGTTTGCCTCTGTACACAATCTATGTACATGTATTAACAAATTCATAATATCCCAGAATACTGTGCATTCTCCCATAGATAACTCCGTCATGATGCGTCTAAATTGCTGTCGACTCTCGAGGCTGGTCAAGTTTTCGCATGCCCATCCTTTTGGTCGTAAATTTTATGTATTTTTTACTGTGTAGCTCCCTTGGGTATAGTTGATATTTGATACTTGGAAGAGGTTATACCATGTGTTTGCAATGTCTTTGGTTGGTTTAATACGTCTTTCTTTTAACAATGTGTTTTATTTTCATGGTAGCATATAATGTGGCAATGCATCAAAATATTTTGTAGCCAGTATCAAAATCTAGCACGCCTCTTCAGAGTTTTGGAAATTATGTGATGCCATTTTCATTTTAGGGAAGGGTAACGGCCCTTTTTAAAAAACCGTGTGAAACTGATCGATAACCGCTGTGATGTCAGTAACTTGGATCAGTTTTCTGTAGGTTAGATTTACAGCTATAGTTTCCCGTAGGTTAGATTTACAGCTATAGTTTCCTTTTCAAGTTCCCTGTTTCAAAACTCCAAATCACTAAGCTTCGACGAATCTTCACGTTCTAAATTGACGCTTCTTAATGTTTAGCTAGTAACACGATTAGAACTAATTTCGGATAATTGGATTTTCATAATTTTCGAATCTCAAAAATATTAGGTGCCCTATAGCTGAATGTCTCAATATTACAAATTACACATAAAAAACAAGTGTGTAACGTATAAAAAGAAAGGCAGATGAGTTTACATTTGCATATTTTAACGACATTACTTCACCATCCAATTATCCCAAATTAGTTCCAATCGTGTTTAGTAGAGAAGAAACCGTGTACTTCTTTTTCATGAAAGTACTAAAAATGTTTAATTTTTATCAATGGAAAACACACCTAGTATCCATTTGAATAATGTTACTGATTGCAATCAATATTTTACTTTTGGAATAAATATAATCATGCTATATGCGTATTCTGTTCTATATTTTGTTCCACATACACACTGAAGGAAGGGGACTTAACACGATTAAAGTCGGCATCACACAGTATATTCAGTAAACGTTTAGCCATATGAAGAATATCACTGGTGGTTGGGTCATTGCTAAGTCTATGCTCTTGATGTAATTAATGTTCGAGCACACTTACATTCAATAAACGTGTAAACAGAATGTGAATAAAGGAATGCAATGAGAGGGAACACTTAGTGGTGTAGTATCCATCCGTTTTGCACGGCCGCTTGCATCAGCTCGTAGAGCGGAGGGATACAACGCACATCATGGGTGTGGCAACTCCTTCTGTACCTTCATTTCACATAGTAAACCGAATTTTATTTTTCCATTTGCACGTTTATTTAGTATAAATCAAAGTCCCTGCATGAAGGGACTGTGTATCAATTATTATTACAACTTCACAGAATAGACGACACATAGACAATGATAATTTAAACCTCATTCTTTCTGATTAAGTTGTCGGCCGGTCTCACCAGAGACGTTACCCCAGTAATACTTAATTCCCCTGTAGATCACTGCGTTGCTCCAATCAGAACACGTGCAATACTTTACCTACATACTTTACTGTTACAAATGTGGATCAGTACAACAATCAATCTATTTTAAAAACATCCTGTAAAAACTTTCTTTATTCAGTTTACTTGTCTGCTAGACCTATTTTTCAAACAGCGCCAGGCCGAAAACCGAGCCTCAGTGGCGGTTTAAAGAAAGGCACTGTTGGCTTGGTCTTCAGCCTCGCCTATGGACTTTCTTCCTCAAACCGCTCATCCAGCAAAGCTACGAGCGCCCGTGGTGATGGGTACGGACTGACACCACGTCTATAATGATCCAAGGCACCAAACGGGGAGACATCCGAAAAGTACCGAGGGACAAACAAATTCTGTGCCAAACTTTCCCGATGGGCCTTTGGAACATTGTAGGACTCGTTCGATCGTAATTCGTGGTGTCACTAGTGTACTAGCTACCAAGACAGTAGAACGTTTACTGTGTGAGAATACGGCATCGTAAACGGATAGCTCCATCCAGCAGAAGTTCCTTACTGTGGCGAATTATTGAAAGTGACGTAATGTCTATATCCTATATTTTTGCGTTGTTTTTCCCAGCATTTTTTATTTGCGTCGATAAGTACACGGGGGAACTTTTGTGATAAATTACAACTTTATAGAGTCGATCAGATTTTTTAGCCTGGGTGTACAGAAAGCACGTATCCCGACAGTAGGCCTATTGCATACAATACTTTGGTATGCATCTTTAGTCCCCATATTAGGCCTACATAATCTAGTTGGATGACGTGAGCATGTAAAATGAAAGTTATTATGAAATTGCAATATCTATTCGATAACTTTACAGGCATTGCTTCAAAAGTTGTTCAAACAGCATTAACCGTCCCAAATATTGAAATTACAACCACGATTTAATTTGCCAGTATTGACGAGGGTAGTAAAAATGAGTAGAACGGAATAAATGATTTGATTGAAGGCGACGAGAGGACAGCTACAGTCAAGGAAACTAATGCCAACTCGTAAGTAACGCTGACTTAAATACCATGCACTTAAAGATCCTTCATCGTTGTGCCATTCATCTACCAAACCAATACAATCTAATCTTGCGAGAGATATTTTGGATTCCGATTTTTAAGTGATTTGTTTCATCCATGGAGAACAATTTAAACAATTTAAACCGTCTTGATATATAACTCTATATACGATGTCGCAAAACGTATCTGCTGAGTCTGATAAATACCAGCTGCAGTGATTGGCTCAGATCCACCTTTGCCATTTTGTCGTTGTGTCTCATGCGGCAACAAAATCGAGAACAACATACAGTACAGACTAAGGTAAAAGACGGAAGCAATTAAACCGTACGCCATACAACGAACACTAACTTAACTGACTGAATGCTCATCCTTTCATTCGGTTTACTATTATTTTTACGTAAATCGGATAACTGTGTGTCTGATGAAATCACGGCAACGACAAAAAAACGTCGGAATTGTGTTTTTCGTTTTTTCCATCAGGTAAGAAAACGGATCAGATGCATATTCAGCTGCGAAGTGGTGAGGTAAATATTGCAGAGTTTGGCAAGTGTTTTGAAATGGACTCAAATAGATCTGTTCGCAAATGACGTCATTTTTCTCGTTAGTACGCAAAAATAAATATTGATCAAAATATAAATATTTGCCTGCATATTTAGATTACATTAATTGAATGCACATAGAAGAACGACGAAAACAAAACTTAACAAGGGACTGCCGATGTAACGATGTACACAAAACCAGGAAAGCGCTGACAGCAATCTACATTAACAGTCACGCACGCAACACTTATAAAACTTGCCCATATTCCTAACAACATGCAGCTATATTAAAGGGATATAGTCGTCGGAACTGCGCTCAAAGATCATATGGGACTCATACGACCCATGGCAACAATGTATCCAAGGCACAATAATGATTGATGACAGTTAAAACATGTCTGTCATAATCTATCATCGTATAATTTAAATGTTGCAGCTATGATGATGAGGTGCATCTTGATATCGTGCACGAAATATATTGTTTGTAAACAAGAAACTCGCACAGGCGCACTTCAGACGACTATATCCCTTTAAGTAACAAATCTGCATCCCAAAATATCCCTATTGTGGATACCAGTTGCATATAGAGGCATGTCAACTCCTACAGCAACTATGTAAACCAGAGCAGGTGATCGAAGCCTCTCACTTTTGCATAGGAGAAAAGGGAATGGTTGAACAGACTGACTTTTATTCGTACGAACTGTCTGACACTTTTGCCATAATTTGACACTGCACATTTTTTATATATCATTTATTAGATTGTTGTTGTTTTTTGTCAGCCAGATGGAGTCAAACAAAAATCAAATTGACGGAGAAATTTTCGAACGAAAGAAACACGTTTCAAAGGTTACACCACAGGGTACACAGGCTTGTTGTTTATTTGTGTTTGTTTGTTTGTTTGTTTGTTTGTTTGTTTGTGTTTGTTTATTTGTTATTCTTAATAAAATAACAGCGAAAAGCTGTTTTGTTAATATTTGTCAATAAAGAGCAGTTTATTTGTTTGTTTATTTATTTGTTTGTTTGTTTGTTTGTTGATACGTATTTCCGATGGTTAGGGTTAGGGTTAGGCTTAAGTTAGGGTTAGGGTTAGGGTTAGGCTTAAGTTAGGGTTAGGGTTAGGGTTAGGCTTAAGTTAGGGTTAGGGTTAGGGTTAGGGTTAGGCTTAAGTTAGGGTTAGGGTTAGGGTTAGGCTTATTCACTCCCACTATATATGGAGACAAGGGGAGCAAGTGGGATTCCAACATCTGTATTTTCAAGTCAAGAAAAACACACCAAATAAATGCCGGACAATTGAAATATTGGGTTTGTGGCAGCATCATGTCCTGTACTTACCACACCTATCCTTTAATTCGATGGAAAGGGCAAAAATCGGCGATATTTAGCATCTTTCTCCTTTGATTCGTACAGTTTGTACGGCAAAACGTAAGTGTCACACTTTGGCGGGTTAGTACGTCAGTGAAATTCAAATCGGACCAATCAGATAGCTTGTTAGCCCTGCCTTGGCCCGAACTGGAGACGTTACCGTTATGGGGCTCGAACCAGGATGATTTTACTTTGGCGCATTTTGCCATGTTCATTTTCCCTTTACGAATCGTCGACAACTTTGTATGCCGCAACATTCACTTTGGTCTTATGAGAAGAAGGTTCCACTAGAGTACTTCAACTATACATCTGTGCGAAACGCACTCATTTCCAATCAGTTCGTGAGATATACGAGCCTAGATGGACAAAAACATGAGCGTAACCCGGAAGTAAACAAATACAGAGAGACCGTCGCCACGCCACGGTTGAATTTTCGCGGCTGGAAAAGTTGTGCTTGGTATTGGTTCAATTCTATTAAATAGTTTTCTAGCTATCGAAAGTAAACTACGGGCAGTAACCTTCCAACTACAACAATACTGTACTCGTCCGAGTATACTATAAGCCCCCGGTTCGGCAACACTGAACAGTGAACGGTGGTAAAAACTGGAGGGGCTCGAGTATCCCATTTTTTCTGCCACGCCACCACGGTCGCTTAACTTATGCTAATTTTATGCACGATTTTTCAACTCCTCTGGATGTGTCTATCGCTTTCCAAATCAACTTTATCCAAAGGTATTGATTACACAATCTCTGAATACAGAAGTGACATTTTGGTAAAATGCAGCGTCGAAAAAACCCAAACTTGAAACAAAGACGTCATGTACATGTATGCTGATCTGAGCACAGGGTCCTCGAGCTGCTATGATGATGGTGATTAAACATTTAAAAATGAAGAAAAATAAAATATATTTGGACTCAGTAAAGTTGTTGTTGTTGTTGTTGTTGTTATTGATGTTGTAGTTGATAGTATTTGCAGAAAATGACAAATTATGCGCTGCAAAATTCAATACAGCCTCACTGTACACATGGAGGTAAGCTACCTCCATGCTATACACAAGCGCTGCAAAATTCAATACAGCGATATTGATGATGATGATGATTAAATATTTAAAAAGGGAGAAAAATAAAAATTTATTGGACTCTGTAAATTTGTTGTTGTTGTTGTTGTTTTATTATTGTTGTTGTTGTTGTTGATAGTATTTGCAGAAAAGAACAAAGTATGCGCTGCGAAATTCAATACAGCCTTACTATACTATGCGCTGCAAAATTCAATACAGCCTAACTATACATGTGCGTTGCAGCCTAACTATACTATGCGTTGCAAATTCAATACAGCCTAACTATACATGTGCGTTGCCGCCTAACTATACTATGCGTTGCAAATTCAATACAGCCTAACATTACCCAAGGGTTGTCACTTCATTGCCACACACTTTTTTTTCAATCGCCAAAAATGCACCTAGCAAGCATCGAAATCGGTAAAATTCGACGTAGGGTCAAAGCACATTGGTCCTTCTCAATCATACTCAAACATTTTTACCTCTTACCGATGAAAAGTCGAGAAATCAGCAGGTTTTTCAACGCATCTTGTCGTCTCTCACATTCCAGATTTAAAAGACCGCGCGGTACATTAAGTCAAGTGGGCGCATTTCAAATCGAACCAATAGCTGAGCCCGTACTGAATGAATGGGCCCGACGTGAAAACCCGGCAGTAACGTAAGTTTCTCACGTCTTTGGAAAGAACTTTCTCTTCCTATGGGTGAACTGCAACTGTTAAAGTTACCAGAATTTCATACGCAGACAGTGTCACCCATAGTCTTCAAAAGACGTAAGAAACTTACGTTACTGCCAGGTTTTCACGCTGGGCCCATCCAGCTCTGCTATTGGTTCGATTTGAAATGCGCCCATGTGACTTAATGTACCGCGCGGTCTTTTAAATCTGGAATGTAAGAGACGACCAGATGCGCCGAAAAACCTGCTGATTTCTCGACTTTTCATCGGTAAGAGGTAAACATGTTTGAGTATGATTGAGAAGGACCAATGTGCTTTGACCCTACGTCGAATTTTACCGATTTCGATGCTTGCTAGGTGCATTTTGGCGATTGAAAAAAAGTGTGTGGCAATGAAGTGACAACCCTTGGGTAATGTTAGGCTGTATTGAATTTGCAACGCATAGTATAGTTAGGCGGCAACGCACATGTATAGTTAGGCTGTATTGAATTTGCAACGCATAGTATAGTTAGGCGGCAAGGCACATGTATAGTTAGGCTGTATTGAATTTGCAACGCATAGGCCATAGTATAGTTGGGCGGCAACGCACAGGCTGTAATGAATTTTGCAGCGCATAGTATAGTAAGGCTGTATCGAATTTCGCAGCGCATACTTTGTTCTTTTCTGCAAATACTATCAACAACAACAACAGCAATAATAAAAACATCAACAGCAACAAATTTACAGAGTCCAATATATTTTATTTTTCTCCATTTTTAAATATTTAATCATCATCATCATCAATATCGCTGTATTGAATTTTGCAGCGCATGTGTATAGCATGGAGGCAGCTTACCTCCATGTGTACAGTGAGGCTGTATTGAATTTTGCAGCGCATAATTTGTCCTTTTCTGAAAATACTATCAACTACAAAAACAACAACAATAACAACAACAACAACAACAACTTTACTGAGTCCAAATACATTTTCCTTCATTTTTAAATGTTTGATCACCATCATCACCGGAGCTCGAGGACCCTGTGGCTATACTGTCTATGATTCTAAAAATAACGTCATCTGCCACTTTTTCTGTATACGCGTTTTGGCAAAACTCATCTCTTCAATCGAAAGTCGGGTGATTCCAAGGTTCTTTTGGGCACTTAAGTGTACGTCGAGCTTAAGGAATGTGGTTACATTCGCGATGTTTTATTCGAAAATTATTTATTTCTTCAAGGGCAAATGCACATAATTTATGCTGTTGGAAATACTGGCCGCTCATAAACAAGACAATATAGGCCTACTCAATATCTGTGCATCTTTACTTATATTGTCAAAGTACCACCGACACCCACAAAAAACCAAATGGTTCAGTCCAGGTATTTGCAACTCTGCCATCCGACTGGTCAACAGGAAATCAACGGCGAGTCGGAAAACTCGGACCGAGACGAGACGAAACGAGACCAAAATGACCTCTCAGGCCAGGCATTGTAATTACATCATATATACAACACTACAGAAAGCTTGCAGTTTGTTGAGAGTGTCAAAGATCGATGCACAAAGCAAGAGATAGCACAATCAATGATTGGAACAACCGAAAAAAGATTTGTTTAGATTTTTCAACTTGAGTTCAAGGCGAGCTCGAAACATGCAAACTACGACGTCGGCATTTTGGCCTAAGCGATAAGCGCCAGATTCAGATTCTACAATGACATTGATATCTACTGTGAATTCAAAATAGGTAACCTTGTATTAGAAATATACATACAGGAGATTGAAGTAATCATTTTTTAGAAATTAGATTCACCATTTATAAACACATTACAGGAAAGCAAGAAATGGTAGGAGTGGGATATCACTTCTTTGACCACAGTCACTGGTGATCAGTCTATTCCGCTCAGCGTCTATGCCCCCATAGACGTGTGTACATATGCCTGAGAAAAACCAAGTCAGGAAATCAAATGTCATCTTCGACGGTCGATTTTACCGTGAAAAGTAGCAAGTTCATCTATCATATAACCGTCAATCATTCCCTATCATTCTCAAAATTCATACCTGGTACTTAATTTGATTCAAAAACGCTCGTTTCGTGTGATTTTCGGCCGAATTCGACGGACACATCGCTAAAACATAGGCGTGAGCAATATCTGTAGTGTTGTATATATGATGTATTTACAATGCCGGGCCTGAGGGGTCATTTTGGTCTCGTCTCGTCTCGGTCCGGGTTTTGCGACTCGCCGGAAATCAACCATAGGTGTCTTTTGGCACGCGTATACGCCAGTCACCTAGGCGACGGTAATCTGCACCACTTATCACCATCGGGAAGGTACTCCTCCCCATATACCACTGGCGATCCCACCCTCAAGGCACTGCGTCATTCGACCAAGCATTGTTATTGTAATTTCCTGCATAAAATTAATAGCGAGGTCAACCGGTCAAAATGTCTTGGCATTTTCTGGCATGATGCTGAAAAATTATACGATGAAGGAAGCCAGTTGACAGCTTTCCAAAACTTAATTACGTCACACCCTGTGTGTGAGATCGGAACTGTGATTACCTAAAACCGTACATTCATTTTATGTGTTGTAGATCCCTGACCAAACTGAACAACAACAACTTTGTCCGAATGATGTGTTTTTGCCGAAATGATGATTTATCTGCGACTCTTGTTCTGGAATATGTGCGTGGCTTGAACTTGGAGAAGTTTCTGTACAGATACGGTAAAAAGGTGAGTCTTCTACAGAGCAACCCATCAAAGCGATATTCAAATGAGGAAGTACCCTGGTTGAACTGATTACTAAGATCGTCAATCAATCAATCAATCAGCAAAGTTTATATAGCGCAAAATCGAAAATAACCAGTGTTTTGCTCAGTGACGCTCACTTGTTAAACCACACGTATGCTATGGAGAACAAGTGACTTTTCAGTTTTCTTTTGAACGTTTCAAAGTTTGGGAATCTTGGATCGTGTTCTTGAATTAGTCACTGCTGGAAAGAATGGTATAATCTAAGTTTTTGCTGAGTCAATGATAGTTTACTCCTTGCTTCACTGGGTAATCGGTACAAGGTATATTGTCATATACTTCTATTGCACTGTTGGATGATGGGTTGAAAAATTCAACCAAATCTCTTCATAATTCCTATTTTTCAGCTGACTTTGGTATCAAAATATAACATCATCTTGAAGATGACTAATGCTCTGAAAACACTTTATGGATTCGCCATGAAGGAGCTGACATGAAAAATGCAAAATGACTTTCAATATTGTTATAACCTGGTATAATCATCAATGTACATAGCATGTTTTGCCAACTTTGATCAAGTAAATCCCAGTATATATCCCTAATTAGGAAAGTCCATTAAAGGAATTGACTGAAATGCTCTCATTAAATATGCAAATTAGGAATTGGGCCGGGTGAAACAAAAATGTTAAATGACTTTCAATAATGTTGTATCATACCAAGTTTCGTCAATGTTTATCTGGCCAATTCAGATATATATTCCTAATTTGGAAAGCTCATTAAATATGCAAATTAGTAATTATCTTTCATGTCAACCCTTCTTTCACGGCTGATACATTTGGGTGTGATAAACATTTGTTACAGAAGCATAACCATGATGGTGAAGGGTTAAGCTGGTTTACCTGCATTCTGAGTGTTGTCTTTTTTATTTATATTTTACAAATACTATTTGATCTCAACTTCTTGATTCACAATTATAGAAATCAATGACATACATAATTGTCTTTTGAGAAACACTGCAAACCTGTGTTTCCTTCTGTATCTGAAGTAACTTATATGTAATCTTGTATTAGGCTTATTATACACCTGTAAAAGACTAAATGGAAAACATCTGGTTCAAGGTTGACAGACATGAAAGCCTCAAGCAAGTCTTATAGGGAGTGGGTCATTGGAACACTGCTCAAAGGTTGTCAGGGACCCCTACAACCCATGTAAACACAGTCTCTAGGGTACATTGGCAATCGATGAAATTTAAATCATGTTTGTTAACAATGAATATCATAAAATTCAAATGTTGCAGCTATGTTGACGTTATGCATCTAGATATGCATGAAATACCTTGTTTGTGAACAAGAAAGTCGCTCATGCGCAGTTCCAACGAACCCCTCTCTTTAAATTCACATAAGAAAGAAAAAACCTAAATAGAAGAAAAATCATATGTACTTAAGCTGTTGGACAATCTGTGTAAATATTGATAATTTTGGTTTAATGTCCATTCGTAATTCACGACATCACACTGAAAGATAGCAATCCAAAATCCATTTCACCCCATTGCACAGCATGAGACCTGACCAATCGACTTAAAACATCAAAGTTATAACAAAGTTTGGTACAAATGTTAACAGCATGGCAAAACTGTAATTGATGGATGGTTGATGAAAGTAAATTGGCATTCATAAATACAAAATCATTCACAGGAGGTATTGGTGTGCTGGCATAGCCATGTTGCACCCTAAGAAAACTCTTGAGTATTTCTGCATTTAAAAACAAACATAACAAAGCTTGCAACCTTCGCTATGTGAACACTTTCATAAGTAAATTATTATAAATTGAAACATGTCCCTGTGGAAATTACGAAACATCTAAAGAGATTGTTATTAGGTTATCACCATTAAAGTTCTTGAAAACCATTACCTGAATTGTTCAAGCTTTATTGTTATTACTTTGATAGTTTCATTTTCTGATGAAAATTTCTGAATACAATATATTGTTTGGATGCAAAGATCTTACAAACAATTCTACGTACAAAACTTCTGAAATTTTTGGTCTATTGATTTTTAAAAAGAATAAATACATCTTAATCCATCTATACATATTCAAAATGTGTGAGAATTACAAATTATGAATATTTCAATATTTCATCTTCTGGTCAATTAATTATTAAAAAAGAACTACACTTGAACAAATCTATAAATCTTCAAATCATGAATATTTCAGTATTTCATCTTGTAAGTACTTGTGAAGTTTATTATCACATTATTTACACTCTGTATACAATAACATTACCAGTAACCATGGAAGTTGTTTTTTTTTAAGGACAGCTATGGGAATGGTAAAATTGTCCTTGATAGACAGCATGAGGCTGTTTCAATCGGAGTTAGGTCTCCATAGACAAATTTCACCCCTAATAAAATATCACTAACATTAATCTTCATCTTACAAAATATGACATGACACTGTCTTGCAATGATGGAATACCAGGTGACTGTAGATAAGTAGCATGGGTTAAAGTAGGAACAAAAAACATACAGTATGTGCTTATCGAATTGTAATTTGATGACAGACAATTTAAAATTGTTCATTACTACAAAAACGTGTCCTGAATTGAAAAAAAACCCAAAAATCTCCTTTAAAAATTATCTGCAACTTTCTTAATCAGTTGTGATTAATGGTGTCATACTTTTTGAATGAATGGTCACTGCTTTCACAGAAATGCTGCAACACATGTTAAAGCATATACTGTCCGCATGACAATTTTATAATGAAAGAGAGAAAGAATAAATCTAGTACAAACAATTTACAACTTGTGACATAAATAAAATCAATGAATCTCTCCATACATCATGGATTAAGTTCGTCTTACTGAACCTAATTGAAAAGTATTCGGCTGAGATTTAATATGGTGAAAAAGCCATGGTCTGGATGTCTGAATTTGTGATGTGTGATGTGTTTTAGCACCTGTGTTTTTGAAATTCATATTTGTCATTGCAGTGGACAAAACATAGACGACATTGGAATGGGTTATCTTGAGAAAGCAAGCTACAGTGGGTCACGTACATATAGCAGTATCTGGAAAGATAATGCTACAGTATGGGCATGAAAACATTTCCTGGTACACATCAAGACCAGTGTTTTGTTTCATTCTAGTCATGTACCATGGCTCTTCACCTCTTGTTGCATTAGAATTGTCTGCATCGTTGCAAGTAACTTATTGCTGCAATCATGATGTATTGCCACATGCATGCTGTCTTTGTTGTTGTTTGTTCCACAGCTTTGTTGTGTTCCTTATTTACTGTGTACACCTCATTTGTTTTTATCTTTATTTTTCTCAGTGTCACAGAGGGCAATAAATTATTGATGAACAAACTATAACATGATTTAGGAGGTTTGAACAGACTGTGGCGATGACCCCAATGACCCTATCGCATTCGATATACGCCAGTACCGCTGCGATATCACAGCTAGGTGGCTTGGTATCTGCAATCTTCATCTCTGTACAATAATTGCTTTCTCTTTTCTCCTTCTTCTCTTTACGCCGCATCAATGCTGTCTTCTTGTTTTTGCCTGTCGATCAGAATAACTTTTTCTTGACAGGGCGATCTGAAGTACCGATGCCTTCCTGATCTTCCTTGCTGCTGTCATCAGAACTACATTTGATAACTTTCACCAAGCTAAGGAGCTTTACTTCTGAGCATGCGCAGTTTTACCCACTTTTGAATTTCTATTAAGTTGTCAAATGGTAGCAGAGCAAGGTTAAAAATGGCTCAAAACCCTAGTTATAAAAATCCTCCAGCGTTGAAGGAAGACACAATCTATGAGACATGGAAAAACGAAGTTGAAGTCTGGCGACTTATGACTGACTTGGATGAGAACAAGCAAGCATTGGCAGTTGGATTGACACTTACGTGAAAAGAGATTGAGGCAAGTAAATTGAAATCAACGAACGGAATGAAAATTCTGATTGAAGCTCTCGAAGAAAGATACCATCGATCTATCATATGAGGCATATTCAAAATTTGAAAGATTCAGAAAATCTGATGAAATGAAAATGATTGAATGCATCGTGGAGTTTGAGAGACTGTATACAAAAGTGAAGAAGTATCAGATGGTTCTTCCAGATGCAGTTTCAGCTTTCAAATTGCTAGATAAGACCGGGAGAAACAACTTGTTCTGACAGCATCCTCAGATCTCAAATTCGCTACGATGAAGTCATCCTTGAAGCGGATTTTTGGGAAAGGTCATGAGTCTTGTGGTGGTAATACTGGTGAAATGAGCAGTACATAGCAGGAGGCTGCATATATTGCACAAAAGTATAGACCCAGGTTTGGAGATAAGAAGCAATTTTCGTCCAAGAAAGAATCACAGGGTTCGAAAACCTACACTCACATTCAGAGGGGAACCAACCCCAATAGACAAATTTGGTAGACGGTCCAAATGTGGAATTTGTCAATCAACATTTCATTGGGCAAAAGACTGTGAACATAGACAAGAAACTGCTCAAGTTAACATGGCAGAGGAAGAGCCAAAAGAAGACACTCAATGCAGACGATGAATTTTGTAACATAACATTGTTAACAAAAGAACAAAAGATATGTAGTGTTCATGACAGAAGCGTATGGGTGTGCTGTAATTGATACAGCATGCACACGTATCGTTTGTGGCAAAAGTTGGTTTGAGAATTACATACTAAGTTTGGATGGAAGACACAAGAGTAGAGTCATTGAGACAAAGAGTAGCAGAAGTTCAAAGTTTGGTGATGGTAAAAAGGTTCAGTCTGTCATGAGTGCAAAGATACCAGCGAAGATTGGGAAGACAGTATGCAGTATCAACACATAAGTTCTTGACACTAATATCCCATTACTACTGGAACAAAGCTTGATATTAAGAACGACAAAGATGAAATGTTTCGAGATCCAGTTGAACTGAATTTTACCTCCAGTGGGCATTATTGTATTAACATACAGAGTGGTTTGAAATCATCGGATGATCCATTAGAGGCATTGATTGCAGATGATCCGATGGATGAGACAGATGCACCAGAGAGCTTTATCTTGGATAGTGAGATGAGTGTACATGATCAAAAGAAGACATTAAAGAAGCTACACCAACAGTTTGGTCATGCCCCAGCTGAACGTCTGAAGAAACTATTAGAAGGGGCAGGAAAATCTGATCAGCAGATGTTTAAGAATTTGAATGAAGTTGTAGAAGACTGTGAGACATGTGTCAAGTTTAAGAAACAGCCAGCCAAACCAGCAGTTGGGTTTCCTTTAGCAACTGAATTTAATGAAACGGTTGCAGTCGACCACCATGAAATAAAGAAGAATCTTTGGTATCTACATATAATAGATGAATTCACAAGATTTAGTGCAGGAGCTATAATGACAAGCAAACAATCCAGCAGTATTTGTTCAGAAATTTATTCAGAATTGGATCAGCATATATGGAGCCCCAAAGAAACTATATAGTGATAACGGAGGAGAATTTAATAATGATGACGTCAGAGATATGGATGAAAACTTCAACATAGAAGTGAAAACTACAGCAGCGTATTCGCCCAGGTCTAATGGCTTACTTGAAAGACATAATCAAATACTGACTGAAATAATGAGAAAGCTGAAACAAGATAAAAGTCAAGACTGGGAAACCACCTTGAAATGGGCACTGATGGTAAAAAATAGTTTGTGCAACATCCATGGCTTTAGTGCATACCAGCTAGTTTACGGGCTTAACCCCAATCTACCATCCATTCTAGTTGATAAACCACCTGCCCCAGAAAGTATCACAAGGAGCAAAGAAGAAGCCAAGCATATCATTGCTCTGTATGAAACTAGAAAAGCCTTCACTGAAGTTGAATGCTCACAGAGAATCAGATGGGCACTAAGAAAACAGCTCAGGCCAACATCTGGACCATATAACACTGGTGACAGAGTATATTATAAACGACCAGATAGTGCACAGTGGAAAGGGCCAGGAACAGTAATTGGTCAGGAGGGCGCTGTGATATTTGTGAGACATGGTGGAACATTGGTCAGAGTACATCAGTGCAGACTACAGATGGCCACGCCTGATCTGCAGATACATAAGAATGAAGAACTACAAAGTTCAAAGAGAGTTGATGTAAACAAGACCAGAAGCATCTCTGATGATATAGTCAACAGTGGAAAAGAAGATTATGTAAATGAGAAACCAAGTGACAACAGTGCGGCAGAAAATTCTGAGCAAGATGAGAGAGAAAGCAAAAGAACAGAAGTACATGTATCTGGAGAACAAATTAATACTGAAAATACAGCATGTGAAGACTCATCACAGAACGATGTATCTCTGCAAATGATCCATCAATCAGAAATAGTGCAGAATGCATGAAATTGGTACCAGGTAATGTGATAACTTATAAACACAGTCAATCTGGACACTTGATGATAGCTGAAATTACAGACAGAGCAGGCAAAGCATCTGGATGCAACAAATATTGGTATAATGTAAAGTACCTTGGACCTGAAGAAGTAAAAGGGATAACACAGTCTATTGATTTAAGTCAAGTAGACAGTCTGAGAGTCGCAGGAAATAACAGATCTTAATTGTGATGAACAGAGTGAAGATATTGTCATGATAGTCGGAGAAGACAGATTTAACAAAGCAAAACTGACTGAGTTAGAAAACTGTAAAACAAATGCTCTATATGAGGAAGTAGATGACCACGGACAGCGATGTATATCTACCATACTAGATGGGTGTGTACGATGAAAACAAATGATCAAGGCACCAAAACCAAGGCAAGGCTTGTAGCAAGAGGCTGCAAGGAAGTCAACAATGACGAGATACAGAAGGATTCACCAACTACCGGTAAAGAATCTATGCGAGTTATTCTTGCAGTATTTGCTCAGAACAAGTGGAAACCAAAGTTGTGGATATCAAGACTGCATTTTTACAAGGTTCCAAGCTAGAATATATATATATATATATATATATATATATATGCTAGAGTCTGGAGCTAAGATTTCCAAAGTTGACCCGGCAGTATTTTATTGGATGGATGATCAAGAAAGATTGATAGGAGTACTTGCCAGCCATGTTGATGATTTCATTTGGAGTGGTTACGAGGAATTTGAATCTACAGTAATTGACTCTATCAGGTCAAACTCAATATTGGAAAGGAGACTGTGATGCCTTTCAATATGTTGGAATAGGACTGGCCTGTGAAGAGGAGCACATCTACCTACATCAACACGATTATGCATGCAACATGTCACCCATCCAAATTGACAGAAGTAGGATGGGACAGAAAGATAGTACTCTGACAGATGGAGAAAGGGAACTGCTGCAATCAAAGGTCGGACAAATTCTTTTGATTGCACATCAAAGCAGACCAGACATTGTCTTTGATGCTTGTAATTTGGTCGCTAACATCAAGAATGCCAAGGTTTCGGATATGCTTGATGCCAATAAAGTAATCGGAAAGATCAGATCAGAGAATATACTTCTGAAATTTCAACATTTAGATGGTGATACACTATCCCTGGTAATGTTCAGTGATGCTCCACTGGGTAATTTACCCAATAAAGGAAGCCAGAGTGGCTATCTAGTGTTTCTTGCTGACAATGATGGAAAGTTTTCACTGATATGCTGGAATTCTAAAAGGATCAGAAGGGTTGTTCGTAGTACACTGGCTGGTGAGACTCTGGCTATGGCAGACGGCATTGATTCAGCTATGTTCATTGCTTCATTATACAGCGAGCTTACTTCTGGTCAAAACAGACAAGAATATGCCACCGCTTACATGTGTCACAGACTGTAAGTCACTCTTTAGGGCACTGAAATCTGCAAAGATGGTCAATGAGAAAAGGCTTCACATAGAGATCAGTGGCATTAAAGAAATCCTGGAAAGTGGACATATCGATAGAGTGATCTGGTGTGAAACAGTTAGTTGACTGCCTAACGAAGAAAGGAGCTTTGTCACTTCCACTAATCAGAGCCTTAGAGGAAGGGATTTTCAACATGAAATCACAAAAGGATAATTAACAATGTTGTGTTGTTTCTGCATTTAATCCTAGAAACGTTGCGTTCAATTTTTCTACATTTGAACTTTATTGTATTGATGTTTTTGCTGTTCTGCATTTGCGTTACCTTTTAAAATTGCAGGCTCGATCCATCAAACATTTCTTTGTGGACTTTTCTCTTGCAACAAACTTTAAAGAATAGAGTGGAATTTGATAACTTTCACCAAGCTAAGAGCTTTATTCTGAGCATGCACAGGTTTACGCTGTCGGTTACCCGCCATTTTGGACATCTTGCATGTGAGCAGTCCGAGTGGAGCATTCACTTTTGAAGTTCTATTAAAGTTGTCAACATTCATTGCCGTATTCATTTTCACTGCTAGTGCTGAATTCTGACTCCAATACTACCGGTACTTTCTGTGATTTTCTGTGTGGTCGCTTGGCCCATTGAGTTTCCCTGTGCATCAAAAGATCATACTTGCGGACAAACCCCAGTTTGTTGCATAACTTACAAGAGAACAGATTTCTATTGGAATGGACTGAAAGCATGTGTGTTTTGTATCCATGAACACCACTGAAGTAGCGTTGACACATAAGTGTATATTGCTACACTCTTTTCACTTTCAATCAATGTCCTCGATTCGGGAAATGGGCGTGACATTTTCATGATCTGTTTTGGGTGAACCACTTGTAGGTGCATTTTCAAGGTCATCTTAGACAGAAATTTTGCACTTAATATGTTTATATTCGGTAGATTTTTTGACATCAATACTTTCTTGGACACTGCCTCTATACAATATTATCTTAGCAGCTTTCATTTTAGGCAGTATTTTCCCTCTTTGAGTTTCTCTTTGTTTCTTGACCGTGCTCTTTGTTTCCGCACTGCTACACACTAAAATAAAACAATACAAAGAGATATTCTTGATGAATCATTTGACAACAACTATGAGTCGGTTGTTGATGTTAAAGATGCTGTTTTTTGATCTCAGACATGTCAATGATCGTGCAGAGTTAAAATGTTTGACTTGTTTGCATAAAGTTTTGTCAACACCTAAAATAGTCATAAAGTAGCAGGTAAAATGGTAAGTACAAAAGATTTTTGTACGTATTGTTGTTCAACTTGACATGACAGCTCTTACATTGTGGTCTGCCTCAAATTGCAATAGGATGTTATATGAATCCAACTTACTATTATCACTACTGATACCACTGTCTGTGCAGTTGCTGTCATTCACTTCTGACTCATTTGTGTTCTCATGGTTCTGATTGTTGCCTTTATAACTGGTTTCACCAAATCTCACGTCACCATTTTCCACTCCAGATGAAGATGTAGATGGAAGTGAAATCATATTTTGTTGAGGAAGATGAGAGGTGTGATTTTGTACCTCAGTGCTATTGTGAATACAGTTTGTATTGTATAAAGAATGTGTACTGCCATCAAGCTGACTGGGAGTTGTTACCAAAGGCAAACTATTTGATGGTTGAGGGTATGGACACTGCAAAGGAGGCAAAACTAGATCTCCAACAGCGTAGATGTTCTCACTGGTATGAAGTGGAAACTGACTGGATCCAGTCTCACAGTGTTGATTAAAGCTTTCATTATGTTGCTCACTGACTGTGGTACCGGTATAAGGGATGACTTCATCAGTTGTTCTGAGAACAAGAACTCCGTTTTCCATACACCATACCATGGCAGGACTTTCAATTGGCACATTATCTACGGCAAGACTTTCAATTGGCACATTATCTGTGGCAGGACTTTCAATTGCTACACTGTCTTCAATTTCTGACTCACTGTCACTGATATCAATGACATCAGTCTCCAAATTTGGCTTTGAGATGGGAGTGTTGGTAACTTTATTCGTATTAGTTGGAGAATCAAGACACTCATCGATCACTCTCATGACTTTCTTGACACCATCAGACACCTTTGTGATATTTGTAGAGTCCTTGCCAGGAGATATCAGATCCTGAAATTGCCGGATATGAACTGAAAATGCTCATGTGTTTCATTATATATTGCATTTATGTGCAAATTTGAACCTTTGCTACATGTTTGCAACTTCATTGAAAGTGTTATGATCAACATAACAAAATTCACCACAGATCAATGCTAAAGGTCATTAAGTGTTCAAATATGTAATTAGCTGAAATAAAAATAATTAATTTCTTTGAGTACTGTCATTGTATCATCACTTAATATAGCATGTGTAATTGCCTTTGGTCAAGTCCTTCAAGCTATATATATACAATGTATATTGATCAATGTACACAGCATGTTTTGTCAACTTTTATCAAGTAAATCCCGGTATATATCCCTAATTAGGAAAGTTCATTAAATATGCAAATTAGGAATTGGCTGAAATAAAAATGTCAAATGACTTTCAATAATGTTGTATCATAGTATCTTTAATGTACACAGCAAGTTTTGTCGACTTTGGTCTAGTCAATACAGATAAATATCCCTAACTTCAAAAGTTCATTAAATATGCAAATTAAGAGTTTGATGATACATAGCAGAGGCATATATGTTTGTGATGCTGAGGACAACATCAGTACATATCAAGCTGCAAAACTTCATAGCCAAGGTGTTGTTTTAATCGATGTGTATCAGAGATTTTTACGACATCAACACACTGGGCTTGATGTGGTCTTGTTTACATCTTTCATCAGCTACACCTCTCAGTTACACATCACACCAGGGCCACTCCACTGTACGCCAGACAGAGAAACATAAACAAATCACCACACTTTGCAATGTCATGTATGTTTCTTTTTTATTCATGATGAATAAGTGAGTGTGAAAGTTCAGGAAGGTATTGAAATTTTCGCTTGTCCAGTCTCAGTGAATCTACATGTTAAACAATTTTTGGAATTCCCGATTGGACACAATGATAAGTTTTCTGGTGCTAACAACGGTCTAATCATTGCAATCCTAGTTCTTACAAATGAATGGAATGATGAAATACTGTGAGGGAACTCTCTCATCACAGTATACCTCAAAAACAGAACGAAAGAGAAAGTACTTGTGCTGTTACAACTTTAAAAATACCTTAAAGCTAAAAATAAAAATAATAATGAAACAATTTGTCTAAATGGTATAAAGGAAATGAGCTACAAGTAAGAGAACACGTCATGATCATGTTTGCGAGTGTTTCAGTGAAAAGGATGCCTTGTAACAAACTTTATTTCTTTGTTTACGTCTATGTAATTAGAATCGCTATGTTGAAAAGGTTCTTGCACCATTGAGTCCAATCAGGAACTCCACAAATACGTTTACAAAATGTATTTTCAACATGTAAGTTTTATATGATGCTGGTCTAGCCGGTTAATTCCCAAAGCTACCTGAACTTTCTCGCTCACTTGTTCATCACCAATGAAAAAGAAATATATGACAATGCAAAGTGTGGTGATTCATTGATGTTTCTCTGTAATGGCTTCTATACATTTTCCTTGTTTGATGCTTTAAAATTTAGTTAATAATAATAATTTTTATTACCCTTCATCATATTAATATTACAATTCAGTAATGAATGTACATCTGAGTTGTGCTGTGATAAAGGGTAAACGGAAACGGAAAATAGCAAATGCTAGTCTAGTCCGTTCCCAAAGCCATTTGATGTTAAAGCAAGAAAAAGAAGAAGAAACAAAAAAACTGAAGTATATCGAGGGTAGTGTAACACGAAAGTAGCTGGACTGCAAAGTAACCTAATTGTAACACTAAGTGAATAAAAGAACAACGACATAAATAAATATATAACTAAATAGATACATTACGAGTAAGTAGAAATTTGTAAAAAAGAAAACCATAAAAAAACGTATAGAAAATATATATATTTAAATATGATATACATATATGTAAAGTTGAATATAACTCTTCATCACTTAAAACCCTAATCGTGTAAGAGTAGACTTGAAAGTGCCAAGTAACTAAGTGAATAAGAACAACTACATTAATAAATAAATAAATAAATATATAACTAAATAAATACATTACGAGTAAGTAGAAATACGTAAAACACAAAAAAGTATAGAGAAATATATATATTTATATATGATATACATATTTGTAAAGTTGAATATAACTCTTCATCACTTAAAACACTAACCATGTATGAGGAAACTTGAAAGGGAGTGTCTGAACGAACTTCTACTAGTTTTTGTTTTAATTTGTTTAGGTAATGTATTCCAATAGCTGCAACCTGTATATAGTTGGACTTGAGCTTTAAAACAGATGTACATACCGGTATGTGATGCCACAGACTCCTTGATAGGATTGTGCTTGGAAGTTTCCCCATGTGCCTATGATACTTCAATACTTGTTTAACTTGGTGGCAGTTTGGGATATACCATTATAATGTAAGTATGGCAGCATCATGACCAGTTGAAGGTTGAAAGAATGCCCATTCTTACATGTTACCTGTAATATTCTTGCATTGTGCAACCTTAGAGACCTTGGAGAAACCAAATATTGTCTACATTAATTCAATGCAATACAATATTATAAGAGTACACCTTTACTTTCTTATGACAGATTGTATCACTAGTTATGATATACTAGGTTGTATGGTATTGCCTAAGTGTATGCGATCAACAGTTGCAACAGTTGCCAACCTTTTCATACTTAAATGGACAGTGCATCAAAATTTTTTCAAATGCACTTGACTGAATATCACAAGCTCAAGGTCCATAAAAGCTATGAAATATTGTGTATACACTCACTCTGGCTTGCCACGTGTAACCAAATGTGAGCACAGTGTCTCTTTGATGCTATTTTTCCTAATTGTTGACAGAAAAAAAATTACAGAAATAGTCTGCTGTATTGATTTGAAATTTGAAATAAATATTTTGTCATTATATTCAATTCTTTACAATAATAGGGATGATATATGAAATATTCCTATAAAATTATCATAATATACAACAAATGAATAGCATTCTTTCAATTTTAGGTGAACAATGGAATCCGCAAGTTTGGTCATCTAAAACGATAGCTCTGAACATATTTTGATGTTAATGGCGTAAAATAAGACGGCTGACAGCAAAAGCAGTGGTAGCGGCGGTAAGTATTTTACCCGTTTTCTCAACAAAATCTCCAAATTCTGGTTTGTAAGATGCCGCGTTCAGTGAGGTTCAGGCTCAATTACACTTCTGTTAAGTTTCTTTGCCCATTTTACAAAATTTCAGAGAAATCACCGTTCCCGTTTTCGAAGTGAACAGGCTATTAGGACGCCCTATTCAGAGAACAAGTGCGTTAACTTTTCAGTTTTATTTTGAAGGTTTAACAGTTTGGGGATCTTGTATTGTGTTTTTGAAGTAGTCACTGAAAAGAACAGTAAAATCTAAGTTTTTTGCCGAGTCAATGATAGTTTATTCTTTGTTTCACTGGGTCCAAGGTACATTGTCTTCTACTTCTATTGCACTGTTGGATCATGGGTTGAAAAATTCAACCAAATCTCTTCACAATTCCTATTTTTCAGCTGACTTTGGTATCAAAATATAACATCATCTTAAAGATGACTTACGCTCTGAAAACACTTTATGGATTTGGCATTCATAATGATTTCAAGTTAGCCGACGTTCTTGTAAGTATGACAGCTTTCTTAGTACTGATCATGTGATGACAACAAAATGCATCTTGATGGTTCAATCTTAGGTGACAACTGAAACAAAAGACAAGAACAAATACAATTTTTGTCATGATTTGTTTTAAAACTACTAACTCGCTTTTCAGTGTTACTTTGAATTTACAAAGCAAACTCTGTGTTTTACAACACACCTCATCCGCAGTCATGCTGTCACAAGATGGTCAAACACTCTGTGGCAAAATTTCAAACTGGCTGAAAAGGTGCGGGAAGGGACAGAGTATTGATAAAGAGAAAGACCAGCACACGCAAATGATATTTGAATTGGTCAAATGACCTATAATATCAAATAAATAAAATTACAAAAACTACTTGAGTACAAAAATTAACTACACACGAAAACAACTAAAGCGTTATATGACTCAGCGATGACAGGGGTGTACTCACAACTCAAAATTATTCAAAGGGCAACAGTCTGTTCGTCTTGGAATATCAGCAATCTCGGCGAGTACCTTAGCAAAGGGAGACTTGCTTGTAGACTGCTGAGCGCTGCATGCACATTCCAGTGGCTGGCGTGGTTCAATACTTGTAACATCAATGTCCGGTTTATGTGCAGAAAACTTGCTGGTCCCAATACAGTGCTCTCTTCCAGTTGTTACTCAATGGCTAGGCTTAGCGGCAGGGTGACTCTTCAGCTGGAGTAGATAGGAGTGCCCCTAAATCCACGAACACTGTCTTTTATACCTCCGACAACATGTGCACACACATCACAGGCGAATAATTGATAACCAAAGTGTACACATCCTAAAATGCAAATGTCGATGGAGTACAACCACCTGTCATCGGCATAAATTATCTCCGAGTACAACACAATCCTAGCCGAGTACAACCACCTGTCATTAATACATTAAAACAACTTGACCTCTGGCTCACTTACAAGCTTAGCAAAATCAATATTTTAATCAATACAAAAATTGGCGACACAAAAAAATCATCTCTTGACACTACTCCCCTTTCAAAGACAAAAATTGGGAGAGTCAACTTTTTGTCTCACCAATGTGTTTGTACCCTTGTTTTTAGGTTAAGCTTCATCATTTACATTGTACTATCCTACAAAATAATCACAGCTTTTCTCAGATTCTAAAATATGAAAGAAAATGTTTTTTTTTTTATTCTGTTATCGGTCTAGCCGATATCCCATAACCTTGGGTTTTGGTACTTTCTTAGAACACAGTTACTCAGTTACGCTACGGCTCAAATAGTCTGCACCAATATTGTCACAGCCTTTGATAGCAGTAACTGTGTAATCAAATGACTGCAAATACAGAGCCCATCTCATCAACCGGCTATTTGCTATTTTGGCTTTATTCAAATAGATCAGTGGCTGATGGTCAGTTTCCAGCATAAACTGCTTGCCATACAAATACTGCTGGAATTTCTGAAGTGCCCAAACAACAGCAAGGCATTCTCTTTCAATCACAGAATACCGTGTTTCTCTTGGTAGTAATTTTCTACTGGCATAAGCCACTGGAAACTTCCCATCTGGATGAGATTGAAACAAGGCTCCACCCAGAGCTACACTGGAGGCATCAGTTCTTAAAATAAAGGGTTTACTGAAATCTGGGAGTCTTAATACTGGCTCCCTGCTTAACATACGTTTCAAAACTTGAAATGCTCTTTCTTGTGACTCACCCCACTGGACTTTCTTTTGTTGTCCCTTACGTGTCAAATCAGTGAGTGGGGCAGCTATTGTGGCAAAATGTGGCACGAATTTTCTGTAATAGCCTGCCAAACCTAAGAATGACTTCACTTCTGTCACAGTCTCAGGACGTTTTGCCTCGACAATTGCCTGTGTTTTATCAGACATGACGGTTAGCAATCCTCTACCTATGCCATGACCAACAAATTGCAGTGACAAGTAGCCGAAATAACATTTAGTTGGTCTGGCCGTCAAATTTGCATCTCGTAATCTAGACAGAATTTGTCTTACAATATTTAGATGCTCATCCCAGGTGACAGAGCTGGCAAGAATGTCATCCAGGATATTAACAACATCTAGTTGAGACAACAACAGTCTCATTACACGATTGAACGTTGAGGGCGCATTTTTCAATCCAAATGGCATTCTACGGAATTGATATAGCCCCAGCGGTGTAAGAAATGCGGTTTTTTCTTTCGCAGTACTTTTCATCGGGATTTGCCAGTAACCTTTGGTCAAATCTATCTTTGTGAAATAACGCCCCTTTGACAAATGGGCAAACAACTCTTCAGGGCTTGGCATGGGTTCAGCATCGAACACAGTAATTCGGTTCAGCTTTCTAAAGTCAATGCAAAAACGATTTGTATTATCTTTCTTTTTGACGATCACAATAGGAGATGCATACGGCGAGTCAGATGGTTCAATGACCCCCATGTTCAACATTTTGATGACCTCACTTTTGACCTCCTCTGTCTTTGCAAACGGCAGAGGGTACGGTTTTGATCGAACAGGCTCAGCACTTGTCAACTTAATATCATGCTCACCAACATTACAATGACCTGGAAGATCTGTCAATACATCTGCAAATTCGGTGATCAGATATTTCATTTCGTTCTGTTGGGTCTCATCCAAATTAGGGGATATATGAACATCTGCAACAGACTCTGTTGAATGAGTTGGCAAGGTTTCAACAAGCTCAGATTTCAACCAAGATGTGGTGTCATCGGGTTCGTCACTATCTATGACAGCACTAGCAACACAATGCATCACACCTAATCCTTCTTGGTAACCTTGGTCAATTTCACCTGCACTATCATGAGGTTTTCTCTCTTGATATCTTTTCAATACATTTGCGTGATATATTTTAGTTTTTCCCCGCACATCAATTCGATAATCTAGATCTCCGACTACCTCCGTAATATGATATGGACCCTGCCATTGCATCAGTAACTTGTTGTAATTTGTAGGCAGTAAGATCAATACTAGATCACCAACTTTGAACTTCCTGGGCTTGGCCCTGCGATCATAGTAGTTTTTGTATCGCACCTGCGACTTGGCAAGTTCACTTTGAGCTAGTTTGCATGTTTCTTCCAGTCGTTCACGCAAGTCTAAAACATACTGATATGTACTTTTGACTTCAGGGGTTTCAATTTCCTTGGTCCATAATTCAGACAAAATTGCCATGGGCCCTCTAACAGTACGTCCATACAGTAATTCAAATGGGGAAAATCCCGTACTTTCTTGTGGAGCCTCTCGGTATGCAAATAACAAAGCGTTTACATATCTATCCCAGTCTTTAGGTTTTTCAGAGGACAATTTGCGCAGCATGCTTTTCAAAACTGCATTAAATTTTTCACACAAGCCATTACAAGCTGGGTGATAAGGGGTTGTCGTCAACTGTCTAATAGACAATAACCTATTTACCTCCTTCATAACATCAGATATAAATTGAGTCCCTAAATCCGACAATATTTCTTTGGGTATGCCTACTCTACTGTAGATGTCAACCAAAGCTTCAGCTACCACTTCGGTAGAAATGCGTTTAAGTGGAACAGCTTCTGGATAACGAGTGGCATAATCTATCAGAGTAAGAATATGCCGATTACCACGGCCAGTTGCTGGTTCAATTGGACCAACTAAATCTACTGCAACTCTCTGGAACGGAACATCAATTAACGGCATACTACCAAGTGGTACTTTAGTAATCCTACCTTTTGGTATAGTGCGTTGACAAATGTCACAAGAGCGACAGAAACAAACAACATCGCCATATATACCTGGCCAATAAAATTGAGTCGCAATTTTATCATAGGTTTTCTTTGCTCCCAAGTGCCCACCACGAATTGAATCATGAGCTAATGCGAAAACATCGTTACGAAATTTCTGAGGTACCACAAATTGTGTAAACACCTGGCCATGGTCAATTTTTGGAGATGTATACTCTCTGTACAACAGACCCTTCTTCATAAGGAAACTAGCTAAATTAGCCCTACCAGTGTTTACCTGTTTACCCGAACCCGCCAATTCTCTGGCACGCTTCAAAGTTGGGTCCCCTTGCTGGGCTTCCTTCAGTACTTCCGCAGTAACTGGCTCCTTACAAGTTCCCTGCCTAATCTCTGGGACAATTAGTTTTTTCATTGGCTTCTTTTCAGCCACCTTTTGAGCCCTAGTCTGTACTGCTTGCACAATTACGTTTGAATACCCACCATTCTCTGGTACCACACTTTTTACCTCAGAATCGTTCTCCTGACTTCCAACTACAAGGTCATTTTTAGACAATGAGTCAACACTAACTGGAGGTGCAAACCAGTTCAAGTCAGGATCAGTTGGCGCTCGGACCTGATCTAAATTACCTAACACTAGATCATATACAGGAGTCTCCATACACATAGCTTCCACTTCACCTACATAAAAGGGAGTATTTACAAATAATTTAGCTATGGGTGCTCTCCTACAAGTCCTGTCTATCATTATATAAGTACGAATTTCACCTGTCATTTGGGAAGGGTTGACCAGCCCCTTTTTAATAACTACGCCATTACAACCGCTATCTCTAAGGACTTTTACTTTTTGTCCATTGACAATACCATCAACAACAGGCATTTTACTTACTGATGGTTGGTTTTCAGACAAGCTGGTCATCGAAATTACAGGTAAAGCGTGCCCACATTTTAATTCGACCGCACTTCTGTTCTGTAAACTACTAAGACAACAGTCTTGTTCAATACATGGTTCACCAATCTGAGTACAAGTTGCAACTTGAACTTCGCTAACAGCTTCATTTTGCTTTTTCTGCACCGTAGTGGCTACTAAACGAGTTCTTTTCACCTTATCGACTCCTACCTTACTCCAACATTTAGCACTAGTATGACCTGGTTTACCACAGTTATAGCATATGATTGGGCCTTTATATTTAGCGCCTGATTTACTTTGACTGTCCATATATTTAGCATTATTGCCGTTAGAGTGACTAGATACCTGACCTTTGAACTTGTTTTTATTACTACATAACTGATCCTTGTAGCCCACCTGTTCCCTGGCCTCAGTGAAACGATCAGCATACTCAGCCATCTCATTAACATCAACCATAATTCTTTCACGCAAAAACAAGGATAAATCTCTATCACATCCACTCAAAAACTGTTCTCGCAGCAGTAAATCTTTCAATTTCCCATAATCATTGTCAACTTTAGCCATAGATACCCATCTATCAAAATAATGGTCTAGTCGTGCTACAAAGGCTTTAACAGTTTCAGACTTTTCCTGTTTGCTGGTGCGAAATTTAACCCTAAAGCCTTCCTCATTCAGTTGGTAACATTTCTTAATCATAATCCATAGCATCAGTAGCTGCCATACTAGAAGAAACTATCAAGGCTTTTCCACTCAATAAAACAGCCAAACGTATGGCCCATGTGGCTCTTTTCAAATTTTGGCTAGTAACGAATTTCTCAAAACGGAACAAGTATGCATCCATGTCATCCCTAGACTCATCAAATGCAGGCAGTTTGGGTGCGCTAGCTTTCACCCTAGAAGAACTATCAGTAGTAGAAAGATCTGTGCTTTCACTCAATTCCTGTTTAGAGACGACACCTAATTTTAATCTTTCCATTTGCAAACTATATTCGCGCTCCTCCCTCTGCTTTTGCATTTCCAATTGTTGTTCGTCTTTTTCTTTTTGGTATAGAATTTGTTGTTCCTTAAGTTGTTGCTCACGCTCATGCTGTTTGAACTCACGTTCTTTTTGCCGTTCTTCACGCTCTAGTAACCTTTGCCTTTTCCCTTTCACTTTCTCGTTCTGCTTTTACAAAATCATTTAAATCCTGGCCTTCATAACCTAACTGAGTACCAAGAGCAATAAGCTTTTCCAAATCCATGTTAACTGCTTGAACCAATGCCAATCCTAGTACAAGTCTTTCTCAGGGACTCAATACTCCTACTGGTATATGCAGACAAGTGGGACAATTTAGAGAAATCACCTTTTCCTCCCAGACGAGCCCCCAGTTGTCACAAGATGGTCAAACACTCTGTGGCAAAATTTCAAACTGGCCGAAAAGGTGCGGGAAGGGACAGAGTATTGATAAAGAGAAAGACCAGCACACGCAAATGATATTTGAATTGGTCAAATGACCTATAATATCAAATAAATAAAATTACAAAAACTACTTGAGTACAAAAATTAACTACACACGAAAAAAACTAAAGCGTTATATGACTCAGCGATGACAGGGGTGTACTCACAACTCAAAATTATTCAAAGGGCAACAGTCTGTTTGTCTTGGAATATCAGCAATCTCGGCGAGTACCTTAGCAAAGGGAGACTTGCTTGTAGACTGCTGAGCGCTGCATGCACATTCCAGTGGCTGGCGTGGTTCAATACTTGTAACATCAATGTCCGGTTTATGTGCAGAAAACTTGCTGGTCCCAATACAGTGCTCTCTTCCAGTTGTTACTCAATGGCTAGGCTTAGCGGCAGGGTGACTCTTCAGCTGGAGTAGATAGGAGTGCCCCTAAATCCACGAACACTGTCTTTTATACCTCCGACAACATGTGCACACACATCACAGGCGAATAATTGATAACCAAAGTGTACACATCCTAAAATGCAAATGTCGGTGGAGTACAACCACCTGTCATCGGCATAAATTATCTCCGAGTACAACACAATCCTAGCCGAGTACAACCACCTGTCATTAATACATTAAAACAACTTGACCTCTGGCTCACTTACAAGCTTAGCAAAATCAATATTTTAATCAATACAAAAATTGGCGACACAAAAAAATCATCTCTTGACACATGCATAAGAACATACCTTACACAAAACTTGTCGCATGTAGGATATGTTGAAGTGGTCTGGCAAGAAAAAGTTTTTCCCAACAGTGTCGCAATACTTCTGCAAAACGTTTAGTGCACCTTTGATTATCATTTTTGTCTTTTTTGAGTCCTTGTTTGAAACCAGACGATTCAGTTCTTCTTCAGAAAGTAGGATAAACGAAGAAATTTATTGACTATTGTCTCGCTCGGCAGCTGTAGACGACATATTTGTTTACATTCAATTTGCGCATGAGCAAATATCGTTTTTTGAAGTCAGAGGGCATCATTTTTAGGAACTGATGCCTGGCAGGCAACAGATCTAAGAAATGATGCCTGATGACGTTGTTTACGTGGATCAGCACAAAAAGAACGCATCCCACGTGACTATCAATTGACGAATTAGAACACAGACTGCAGATGAGGTGTATTAAAACAGTTACTGTCCTTGATAAAGGAAGTGTAAATCAATACAAAGGTGCATTGTGACTGTAAGTCCAGTTGGGTAGTCTGCCTGTTTTATCAAGGTGGCGAAGGGAAACACATCGATAATGTATTGGTTGTGGGATTTTGAAACATTGAAACATACCAAGACAGACAGGTTCACTTCAAAGCTAGCACTGTTTGCATTGATCAGCATTGAAAGTATTAACAATTTCGTAATCTGATTTGACTTCACTGTATTGCATGCATTCTGTATTGGAAAGTTGGGCCTCCATCGAAGGTGAAATGTCAATTATACGTTGCAAGTAATTTTCATTCTCGTATTTATTCATTTGTTAGCTACAAGTGCCAGACGTGGAAATAAAACTCATTGACTTTGCATTTAGTTCTTTTGCAAAGTCTCCAAAGTTCAACTGTGCAGGATCAATGATGTATGCCGCACCTGAAGTGTTCCGTGAAAAAACTCCAGCATGCAACATAGCCAAAGACATCTGGGCGCTCGGCTGCTGTATGGCACAGTTTATTACCTTGGAGATGGCCTATGATAAACTCTGTCCCGACAGTAAGATTGTCAAAGAAATCACTTCTAAGGTAAAAAATGGTGTGCTAGTTGTCCTCTGAACGTCGCCATGCTGGAGGATGGAGACTTCAGAAAACTACATGTCAGCGTCGTTGTCACATGAACCAGCTAAATGACAAAGCACCAAGAAAGTCAGTCATGATCTCAGAAAACTGCTAGCAAAGGAGGAAGGAAGTCAAGACTTTCGATTGGCTTAATTTCATTTGTTATCAAGTTCTTTCATTTGAATAATAAAATAGTTATAGAAGGACTTAATAATCTGAATTAATATACTGTATTATCAATCCTGTAAAGACAGAGTCAATCAATCAATCAAAGGCATTTATTTATATAGCGCCAAAATCATTTCGAGGTAATGTTCTAATGTGCGGAACAAGAAAAAAAAGATCAAAAAGCTTTTTCAAAGAGATGCAATTTCAAGTCTTTTTTTTAGAAGTTCAAGGTAGACCACTGGCAAAGTTCCAATGGAAGACTGTTCATAATTTTATACACTAGAGTTACATGCAGTCACTTACTTGCTGGCTTCTGTCTTATTCAAGAAAAAATGTGTACAGAACAGTAAATGACCCCAAACTAAAAAACCTTTCGGAACTTTCTCTGACATTTCTAGGAGAAATTTGTCATAATTCTTTCCCCTTAAATTTGTCTGCTTAAAAATGTTTACAGTCAGTCCTTATGAATATTTCCAGCATGTTGACTTGTGAATACACAAATTAAAACAACATATATCAAAATGATACAGTGAGCTATTGTTCAGGTAAAATGCAAATTTTTGAGTTGTATTGAGTCAGTATGACAGTATCTACTAGGAAAAATTAAAAATTCCTTTGTTGCCATGCCTACCAAATTACAATTGAATCTACTGTGCAAGTACCTCCAGGATAATGTGAAACAGCTATCAGATTGTCAGTTTTTGCCAACCTGAACTTCAACTCTGTCAATGAAATAACTTTTCTTCAAAATTTCACATCCTTCACTAAGGGTGTGAAATTTTGTCACAAGAACTACACCAGATATGAACTGAAAATGCTCACGTGTTTCATTATATATTGCATTTATGTGCAAGTTTGAACCTTTGCTACATGCTTTGCTACATTTAAAGTGTTATGATCAACACAATGAATTTCACCACAGATCAATTCTAAAGGTCATTAAGTATTCAAATATGTAATTAGCTGAAATAAAAATAATTAATTTCTTTGAGTACTGTCATTGTATCACAATATAGCATGTGTAATTACCTTTGGTCAAGTCCTTCAAGCTCTATATGCCAAACCGTGAAAGCTTGTTAGCTATTTATGCAAATTATGAATTAGCTGACATGAAAATGCAAAATGACTTTCAATACTGTTATAACCTGGTATAATGATCAATGTACACAGCATGTTTCGCCAAATTTTATCAAGTAAATGCCAGTATATATCCCTAATTTGGAAGGTTAATGAAATATGCATATTGGGAATTGGCTGAAAAAAATGTCAAATGACTTTCAATAATCTTGTATCATAGTATCTTTAATGTACATAGCAAGTTTTGCCAACTTTGGTCAAGTCAAAACAGATAAATATCGCTAATAAATGCGGGATATCGGACCGCAGGCGGGCGAAGATTGCATTATAAGCGCGCCAACCCAAACTCACTGCATGGACATCACATTTACGAAATCGAAGTCCAAAGTCAACTACGTCATTGTTAGAATAAGAGAGGTTTTCCATCACACGGGAGCATACCACCACAAATTTTGCACAGATGGCGTTGCACTGGCATTGAAAAAGGGTGCATGGGAGCATGGGAACGCGGGCAGTTTCCCTCGCTATGGGTAGGAAATGCATTGAGCAAGACACACTTCCGGGTTCCCAAAAAAACGAGGATCCCATTTACGGGGCGCTCAAATATAACTATTTGCTGTGATACATAGCAGAGGCGTATATGTTTGTGATGCTGAGAATAACATCAGTTAAAATGACGGGTTTTAAAAGTTGACGTTTTTTGCGATGAAACAGACTTCTGAAGGTAGCTCGCTTGGGGAACACGTCATCCCGGCCGCTGTCCGCTTTGACCCCAGTAATTCACACTGGTTTTGGTCGGCCCTAGGTACCCAAGTCACTTCGACCCCGTCACACTTTTGCCTACATGTCCACGGAGATGATTCAACATGTTCCACAACAAAGCCAAGACAAAAATTGAAAATATCAATAAAATGGCTTCACAAAGGCTGAAATACACGATACTCGATGAAGTATGAAGTTTATGAAATGAAATCAAAATTGACAACACAAGTGTTTGTCTCGGGTAATACCACTTGAAGTTGAACTATTCTACAGACTGTTTTTTCCATACAGTGCAGTATTTGTCAGTGACAAATTAATCTTTGCAATACATTTTTTTGCGATGAGCTGGAAATTTGATTAATATCGAGTTAATGTACATAAATATTCCGTTATTTACTGGGACACGTTTATTTTCTCGATCCGCTATCTGCGGACTACGTGCTGAAGTACATTGACTGTTCATGTCAATGATCGTTTCTCCCTCTGCAGAGTTTCTGTATCCCGTTCAACAACGCTGTACCTCGATCACACGATAGTGACGCTATGTAGCTGTGCAGTATTGAAACTTATCATAAAATGGCCACCTCGTCTAACAGTAACACGTATTGTCGGGATTATCGTACGGAAAAAAGACTGCAAAAGTAAGACTTATGAATCTTCATCAGAATTGAACACATCATGATTGTACACGAGTATCAACCGTGAATGCACGTTGAGCTCGGCAGTTACACAAGCATGGTACGCTACATGCATAGCCCTACGAGTATGGCGACAGTGCAGTGTCCGACTTTGGCTACGCCGCCTACCAGAGGTGGGAGGCGGCGTAGCCAAAGCCGGACACTCTCGTCATACTCGTAGGGCTAGCTACATGCACTGCCGCGATGCCGATCGTATGCATTCCAAGGCCTATCCCGGAATTTGTTTCACAAACAACCTCAAAGGAGAGCAAACATACTTCTACGGACAATGACGAACACGTTTCTTGGCGAAGCAAAATCAAAACAGTGCAGAAGTACATGAAGTAGGTCATGGCCTTGGACTCTGTGCACGAACCTGATTGGACACTTCAATAACTTTGACCCAAAGTTATTATTCATCAGCACTTCCATGCCATGAGGCTAGGTAGAGAACGTATGTACTCATTTCTGGTGATCGAGCAGCGAGGGAAACAATCAATTACCAAGGATAAAGCTAATTTGCTAAACGATATTTTATCTTGAATAGTGAGTTGAATGAGTAATAAAATATCATATTTTTAATGTTCAATACGAGGTTGAAACACGGAGGGACCGTGGTTGAAACCAGAGCTATCCAGCTGTAGCCATGACGGGACGTTCCCATCTAAATAACAGTGCACTTTCAAGGCATATTCACCCCGGCAAATGGGCTTTTCAACGGGTATGGAGCTTCTAATTAAAGTTATTTGCCATCTCGTAAGCTGTTTGCAAAATGTGATTAGAGATAGCGATTAAAGCCAGTGTGCAGGGAAGAGATTTTGCCTTACACACTTCACTCATACAGATAATCGTTCGCCTTGAACTTCTTTGAACATTGTACCCTAATTTTCACAGATTAGGACCTATAAATATACTACAAGCCATATGTTAGTTCAAATTAATAAAAGTAGGAACAAATTCCGATGTCCTGAAATGATAATACTGTTGTCAAGGTTTACACGAGATTGAGTTTGTGCCGCTTCACTGTACAATACCTTGGCATAAAGTAGTACCGGCCAAGCTATTGGTATCTCAAGTTGTTGACTAAGCGTTATGTAATGTCTGATTATATCTGATATAACTACGTTAGATTGCATATTATCAGTGCAGAAAGAGCCCAAAAAAGTGTACTGTTTTTTAGATGCGAGCATCCCGTCATGCAACCTGGACAAGCACATTTCACAGCGCCCTCAAACAGTCGATTGTTTTCACTTGTCATACGCGGCGTAACAGAAAAATTAAAACTTTCATAACTTCATTAATATCCAAGCCACGCCCACCAAAACCTTTTCAGTTCTAGCCATTTGAATTCTGAAGATGTCTACCAAATTTGACTGAAATACGTTCAGCCGTTTTTGAGAAAATGGACCAACAGACAGACAGACAGACACACAGACAGACAGACAGACAGACATCGCTGCGACATATGCTCACGTGTTCACACGTGAGCAAAAAATGAATTATTAATATTATCTATCTATATTGTGAAATAACGTTACAAGGAATAAAGATTACGAATCTTGGTATCAATGTTTGTCTTCATCACTTTTCAATGTCACCAGCGGAATGAGGGTAGAATGCGCCTTGGGGACAGATATTCGGACTCTCCAACTTTCACAATTCTTTTCTGATCTACCACTTGTGGGGTCCCCCCCCCCTAAAACTTTTGGCGTAAGAAAACTTTTCACCAGCTTAGTTTATCCAAATTCGAAAATTTTATTTTTCTCAATAGAGTTAACACAGGGATGGCAACCATTTTAAATGTTAAATATCTGTAAATCTTGGGTTATTTGTTTCTCTAGTACCAAAATTTGCATGGTGACCCCTGATTTCTATAATTGATTTTCAAAGAGAATGGTTGAAAGATTCCTTAAGGAAAGTTTGAGCAAAAGTTTGTCTATCACATTTGAGGTGCACACTACCTTAAAAACTCCCCAACTTGTCTCTAGGTGTTGTTCAGGCATACATGGTAGTTACAAGCTCACGAATGTACTTGAGTATTCTGTGAACACACCACTTTCTATGTGACAGAGTTTGCTAAACTTTATAACTTCAATTTACAAATCTCGAGTAAGTCTACGGCAGAATCTACAAGCATAACTAGACTAGTGCAAATGTGCTACTAATCTGCTTCGTGATTAATATACTAAAAGCAGTTTTTAGCTCCCATAGCCATATGTATATGGCAATGGAAGCTATTCTTATAGGCTAGGGAAATGTCTGTATGTATGTATGTCTGTATGTCTGTATGTCTGTATGTCTGTCCGTCAACATCAAAAACTCCAAAACCGCTGCACATTTCATCTTGATATTTGGTGTGTACATGGATGATGGGCTGTAGATGAGATTTTGTTCAAATGAAGTTGTCATTGCCAAAAATATGCAAATTAAGTGAAAAAATGTAAAAACAGTCAAAATTGAAAATCTCAATAACCACTGAGCAGATTACATAAAAAATTAGCATGTAAGTACTTTGGGCTGACCTGAAATAATTGTGCTTTTTTTGATTTTTTGATATTGTTGAAAATATACAAATTAGTGCCAAAAAAGGCGTTTTTGGTAAAAAATCTTCTTCTTCATGAACCGCTGGTCAGACAGCTTTGATATTTGGTATACAGGTCCCTAGGGATAACCCAAATTTGATCAAATTGTGATGAAATATGCAAATCTGTATTTTTAAGGAATTTTTTTGTCAGTTTTGGTCAAAAATTTATTTCATCAAAACCACTCGTCTGACAGCTTTGATATTTGGTATACAGGTCCCTAGGGATAACCCAATTTGGATTTGTTCAAATTGTGATGAAATATGCAAATCTGTATTTTTAAGGAATTTTTTTGTCATTTTTGGTCAAAAATTTATTTCATCAAAACCGCTCGTCTGACAGTTTTGATATTTGGTTTACAGGTTCCTACAGATAAACTAAATATGATATATAGAATATATGATGAAATCTGCAATTTTGTATTTTTGGTGCAATTTTTGACATTTTTGGTCAAAAAATGTGTTTCTCAAAAACTACTTTTCTGATGCCTTTGATATTTGGTATACAGGTTCCTGGGGGTTCTCCTAGTGTGATATAGTGAAATTTGATGAAATCTTCAATTTTTGTATTTTTGGGTCAATTTTTGCCGTTTTGGTCAAAATATTTGTTTCTCAAAAGTTACTCATGTGATAGCTTTGATATTTTGTATACATTTTATACATAATTATGATGAAATCATCAATTTTGTATATTTGCAGCTAATGTTGCCATTTTAGGTCAGGCCATCCTGAAATGAGCTATCAAAGATCTCAACCATCTTCATCAATACATATGTCACAAAAAGTTGCTCTCTACATAACACAGCAGAGCTCTGTCGACTATTGGGTCGCTTGTTTTTTCAAAACCGCTGGTCAGACAGCTTTAATATTTGGTTAACAGGTCCCTAGGATGACCTTAGTGAGATGATTTCATACAGTCAGGAAATACTTAATTTTGTATCCATGTCTATAGTAGCTTCAGGACATTGGCCTATGTTTAAGATAATGTTGTGATTCAGTAAGCATTTGAAATGGTAAACTGTATTGGTGTTGAAATGCGGTAAAAAATAATGAGAAAACATAGCTGAGGTGATTTTAGCAGGTTTGGTTTCCAACAAATATATTCAAAGTTTTTTCAATGTTAAAGAGTGATGGAGGGGGGGGGGGGGGCCTGGCAGATTTTCAAAAAAATCCAAACAAATGTCAATAAAAAAATCAGCCACAGAAGGTTTGTCAAAAAGAAAAGGTGGGATAGTGGGAAAAAAAGAATGTACAGTGTATCGGATAAAAAAGATGTTCCTCATCAATCTTCCAGACAACCCCTTTATCAAATGGTACACCCCTGATGTATTTTGTGTGCCATTAAACATGCAGTGTATTTTAGTTTAAGATGTCAATCAAGTTAGGTAAGGTTTGAAAGGAATAGTCAAGTTCACCACAGTTTAACTTTATCTCTTGTGTCATCATCCTTGTGTAATTGGTTAAGTTTGTAAGTTGCTCCAGATGTGGATATACCAGCTGTTCTGGAAGAAAACAATGTTTACTTTTCCCTATAGGGTTTCTGAGTTAATGATTGCATGTTGAAATCTCTCCATGTATCTGGTGCATGGGCAAAATGTAAATATTTGTTGCATGTTATGTATTTCAGTCTATGTCAAATATTGTAAATGAAAAATCAAGAACAGTTTGCTGTGTGCTTGTACAAGATAACATGTATGTCAATTAAATTATATAAAATAATTAAATATTAAATATTAAATTAAATTATGTCAATTAAATATTAAAATTGCCTTGCAGTTTGATTGTCTTAAAAATTATCACAGAAGTAGAAAATGAAAAGAAACTAATCAAATTGCTGTAACATATTCACCCTCAGTGTCTGTAGGCCTATACTTAACTATTTTATCATTACATTCAGCTTTTTGTTATATCTTTATCACTCTCCATGGGCCAAGGCACACTTGGGGTCAATGTCATCACTCTGTGCCAGTCTGTGAATGTCAGTCTGTCTGTATTTAGGCCATGTTTCATACAATTGGTGGTTTGTTTTGATAACTATATTTGGTATATAGGATAACCTAGCAATACAATTTTTTTGACAAAATGTGACATGACTTCGGTGACCTTTGACCTCAAATATACATATTTGTCCATAACTCAGTAACCACAAGTGCTACACCCTTCATGTATAGTATGATGGGACACCTTATGATGCCACATATTGTACCTCATTAATTATGTGCATATCTAATTTTGAGCAAGCCAATAGAGCCAGAGGTCTGATTTTGATATATAGGGATAACTATAGGAGAGAATTTTTTTGACAAATGTAATGTGACCTCAGTGACCTTTGACCTCAAATATACATATTTGTCCATAACTCAGTAACCACAAGTGCTACACCCTTCATATCGGTATGATTGGACACCTTATGATGCCACATATTGTAGCTCATTAATTATGCACATATCTCATTCTGAGCAAGCCAGTAGAGCTGGATGTCTGATTTTTGGTATATAGGGATAACTATAGAAGAGAAATTTTTTGACCAAATGTCATGTGACCTTGATGACCTTTAACCTAAAATATATGTTTATGTCAATAAATAAGTAACTACAAGTGCTATGTCCTTTGTATTTAGTAGGATGGGAGACCTTATGACAACACATGCTTTACCTCATTAATTTTGCACACATCTAATTCTGGGCAAGTGAATAGAGCTAGAGGTCTTATTTTTTGGCATATAGGGATTAATTAGCAATATAATTTTTTTTTCAAAATGTCATGTAACCTCAATGACCTTTGACCTTGATTATACATATATATGCATATCTCAGTAACCACAAGTTCTATACCCTCCAATTTTGATAGGATATTAGACCTTAAGATGTCACATCTTGTACCTCATTTATAATGCGCATATGTATTTCTTGGCTGGCCAATACTGCTAGAGGTCTGATCTTTTTTCCTGATTTAGAACCATCACTTAGACATGCCTCATGTGTTTCAAATTGGGAACAACGACATAGACCTATTTGCCCATAGATCTCAACATATACACTCCAGTGATACTTCTTAATGACCACATTTCCCTGCCCCATCAAGACTAATACTCCTATTACAAGTGGGGACTGTCATTGTCAATGACTTGTTTAGTTAATGGTTGTATCACAGTATACGATATTTCTAATTCTGTATTTTTTCCATTTTATATTCTGAATAAATACATTAAACATATTTCACTGTCTCCAGTACATTACATTTAAGTATTTTCACTTCATGCACTTTATCCCTTTCACACATGTTCAAATATCTGACCAGAGAACAAACACTAAATAGTCCAGGATGGGAGCTACAGTGTCATCGACGCTATTTTTTAACCATTATTACTCTGAAGAAACTTTGAACCAGCAAAAGTTTGAAATCAAATACAAAGTACAGTCAAATCTGGCTTACTGATCTCCCTTACAATGCTGTCACCTCCTTATAGTGGTCACCTTGTGGCATTCCTTTAACATTTTACATGTAAAAAGCCCTCTTCAGAAAAGCCATCTCTATTATGTGGTTAGTAGCCACATGTAATTGCTCCAATTCAGTATGAAACCTGTGTATAACGGTAAGCATATCAGACTAACCTCAGTCAACAAACATTCAAAATAAAAATAAGTAATGAGTCTATTTTGAATGATTTTATGTCCACATCACTATTGTTTTGGAAATAAAATGAATGTACCATGATTTTCAAGAGATTTATGATGATAAATTTTATAATAACTGTTTTCTTTTCATAAATTCACCATTCCATGCAATGCCTACACTGACATTAATGCCACACCAAACCTCTACAGAAAGGTCACCTGTGTTTAGTGGTCACATTTTCTTTGTCCTTTCTGTGACCATGGTCAGGTTCGACTGTATGAATTTTGTCGCATAAAACAATTTCCATTTGGTTCACAGTGACAGAACTTTGATAAAGTATGCAGATAGACAGCCATTATAGGTGTAATATGTCTTTGCTGGGAACATTGAGTCTCAATCTGTATGTTGTGTACTGGTTGAACACACTACAAGCATACTTTCAGACTTTCATGGTCCCAATGTCATATGGATGTGATGATGAAAAAATAATATGATGTAATTTAAAAAGATTTTTACTGGAACTTAACCAGTCCATGGCACCTCAAAAATCAAATATGGAAAAAACAAAAGAAGGTACATCTTGACTTTTTTTTCAAAAAATAAGACAGTATTGTGCAAATTTCATCTTCATTTCCATAAAAAACAAGGAAACTTGATCTCCTTATTTTGGTGATACAAGAATAAAACTAATCTAACATATTGATATATCCACCATATACAACCTTTTATGATAAGTTTATACACAATTCAAGCACAAAGCAGGTCATAACTCTTTGGAATTTTTGTGTCCATCACAGATTTGCTGACTACAACACACAACCTTCGCCATTCAGTTAAACAAAATGACATGGTATATTGAATGCAAATCTGACCACTGGTAAAATCAAATGTAGACATTTGCCTTCCAACATCCCACCAACTGTTACAGAATGTACCGTTCAAATCTTGCATATCAACCAGAACATCAAAACATTCAGAGAAAGTCTTAAAACCACTATCAGGTGTAAATTACACATTATTTGAAGTTTGGTTATAGGTTGCAAGCCATCAGGTGCTGTTGGCAATACCGGTACATCCCCATCAACGTGTCTTCCAAGCTACAATGACGCGTTTCTTTCAGACCTGAAAAAATTTCTCTTGATGCAAGAAAATACACTGATACATGTATTCTGATAAAGAGCTGATGAGTAAAAATTTCTAGAAATTCCTACTCAAAGGATTGAAAAATATCAATACCAAAGCACCCCGATCCTCAGAAATCACCTTGCCCTGTTTGTGCAGTACAATCAGAAAGCATAAACACATATACTGCTATCTACAGTGTCAGTAAAAAGTAAAAGTTGTATTGACCCAACATCTATACAGATTTTTACCTACTTGGCATGGTACAGCGTTTTTCTTAATGCCAGTATCCCGGTATATGTTACCGGGGTTCCCCTTGGTATATCAATGCAATCAGATTTAGGGACAGCAGAAATAATTAATACTGGGATTCCAAAATCGTTGACCGAAATTCCAGAACCTTAGCAAAAACACTGTTGTAGCAGTAAAAGTCAGTAAAAATCATGGTTATGCTATCTATGTGCACTGGGGGCCTTACACTTTTCAAGTCTTTGTTTAAATGCAACATATGGGGCATGTTATACCTCAATGGTTTTACCAATATGACCCGATGGTAAAATATGAACTTTGCAAAATGTATGTAAGCTTGTACTGAAAGTTTATTCACTGGTTTCTGCATTGAAATGCTTCAAGTTTACTTAACATGAACACAGGCAGCATTCAAAACATCCGTTAACACTCTATACTTGACTGACAAAAATTGTGTTTCAATCTAGAAATCAGTATTTGCAATCACTGAACCACTAGTTTTTACTTGCACTGAAAACGTACCGGTGTGATTTCAACTCAAAACTACAGGACAGAGTTAACACTAATTTAAAAAAAATTCAAGAAAGAGAAACTACATAAGAAATAAGCAGACAATCAACTAAAAGTTGCACTTCTTCAAAGATGGAACATGCTGTTACTTAATACAAAACATAACAGAAAACCTTGTACAAAATAAATGAATGATATCTTAAAATATAACATTAGATCATAAAACATGGCTTGATTAATAATGTTCAATAAAATTCAAACTGCTACCTTTTGGAAAAAAAATACATATCCTTTTTAAAGTTTAAATTACTGATTAAACTTTCCTTTCAATACAGAATTAACCCTGATTTTATTTATCCCATTTGCTGGTTTTAAAGAACATATTTTTACCGTTTAGTGAATATAATTGAAACAATAATTTCACATCAAAAATATACTGTTTAATACATTATAATCATTAGTAGTAGATATTCCTAACAGTCTGTTGCAAAATTTCATATTTGTTTGTGAAATATGAAATGAAGTACATATAAGTCAGTGTTGAAGGTCAAAGTTTACCCAATGTTTGTGTTTTATGGCACTTCTTTATATCTTGTTACCTGTATTTTCACTGTTGGTGAAAGACTGCTACATCTGTATTTCACCAAGTTTGACCTGACGGATAAACGTTGCCTTAGTTTGACCTGACGGATAAACATTGCCTTAGATTGACCTGACGGATAACCATTGCCCTAGTTTGACCTGACAGATGAACGTTGCCCTTTAAAAATTTACTATGATCACATACTTTGTGACAAGAAACACTATCCTGAGATTAACAAAATTTAACCGATCCAAACAAAAAGCTTGAAAGTAATAGCTTACATGTACATACTGTAAAAGCATTAACTATTTACTGGGATTTAATCTCGCTTTTTTAACTGAAACATAAAATCTGCTAAATTAAATTCAAGTAAAAATGATAAATAACAATACAATCTCTTGTTTTACTGGCAAAAACTGTGAACTTAAATGCCAGTGAAATGTCTCATACATCAAAATAGTGAAATTAAATCCTTTGTTAAAATTGATGATTTTACAGTATACAGTAAGTTCTAACAAGATACAACACATTATTCTCAATGTATATTTAATTGTAAATATTAGAAGTCAGGATCTTATGCACATTTCTATCCACAGCTGTCTACTTCAAAATGCAATGTAGTCAGTTACAATTAATGATCAGCAATCTCTATGAATGTATAATCAAATATACTATGCCCTGATATCAAATTTAATCTCTCTAATATTCAAAATTTTCAAGTCACCCTTTCATAATTTTATTTGTTATTTAAACAGTAAAATCATTATGTAGGTATAGAATACTGCACTATTGGTGTGTCATTCCAAGCTTCTGATAATGGTTAGATTGCGGTCAAAACATCATTTGCAACTGTGCAGGTCTTCAACAATCAACACCCTCAGAAGTGTGTGAGCACACATAGATAAAAATAGAAAATTCAGTCATCAATCAAACCATTTGTCAGTCATATGATCATAACATGTAAACTTACAATGCATTTCTGTAATGTTGAATTTTTGAAACCTCACAGTTAATACTTACAGTGAGGACAATCAAACTACTGTCATATTCAAACTACTGTCATTATCAAGAGTGTTCAGCTTAAATTCAACAAAGCATTTTACCGATTAATGCCAGCGTTCACAAATTTCTGTCTTACATTCATACCATAAATACAGTGAAATGTCCTGGATGTCAGAATTTAGGAATTTTGAAACTTGTAAAACTCTGTCAAATTCCTGGAGACAAGGGGGAATGTCCAACACATTTTCTTCCTGAGGAGTTTAATCTTTGAAATTTCCTCAGCATCTGTTTCAGAGAGAATTGAGCATTTTCCATTCACTGCAATGTTTTATAAGATTTTGATTCAATGTGCAAGGTGGTTGCCAACCATGTAAAAGAAATCAAGATTTGACTAAACATGTGGTATCTATGTAGTTTAATCAATTTCCAGACTTTTGTGCAATCTTTAACACTGCAGAAGATATGCTGTTTGTCTCTGTAAACAGAAACACAGAACAGAAAATGGTCCACTGCACTCTTTTCTGGTCCTCTCTTACTTCAACTTTTTAGAATTAAAAGTAAACTCAGTGATGGCAGCACCATTTGTGTTTTGTTTCAATTTGACCCAGTCATCCAAATCTACATCATATACTTCATTGTGTGGGATAGTGATGTTACTATCATAACTGTGACCGCACAAACTGAAGTACACATGGCTATTGACACGGAAAGCTCCAATATCATTCTTTGGAATCAATGCCTGAGAGACCATTGTCCACGAATTGTGTTCATCATTGAATTCTTCCACAAAGTTACACACTTCTGTCTTGCTTGAATCTTCAGCTGAAGGTTGATGACCCCCTGCTATGTACAACTTATTATCAACTACTAGACTACTACCCTGTGAGCGTACACAGGATGGTTTGGCCTTGGCAACCCATTCATTGATTGCTGGATCAAATACCTGTACATCTAACACATCTACTGCATCTGCCTTCACACTGTGTTGCCCACCAACTATGATTATCTTATCATCATAGACAGCAATTGCCATGTCATATCTACATGCTGGCAATGGTGCAATGATTTGCCATTTGTTGGTGGCAATGTTATATCTCTCTACACTCTTTAAACTCTTGTTATCTTTATCCAAACCACCGACAGCATAGAGGTAACCATGGAGATTAACCAATCCAAAACGACTACGTTCATTCTTCATGGGTGTCAGACTTTGCCATTTATGGTAGAAGCATCATACTTGTACACATAATTCCTGGTTTGCCAACGATTGGAGCTGTAGTACTCCCCTCCAGCTATGTATAAATTGTGATGTACAACTGCCATTCCGTGATTGGTAAAGGTACTGTATGGTGGTTGTGCAAAGTTTTTCAATGCTATCCAATTGTGAGTGTTCACATCATAATAGCGTACACAACTCATTGATGTCCGTCCACCAATGGCCATCAAAGACTGAAATGAGAAACAAATAAACAACATGAAACATTCCAGATTCTGACATTTATCATAGCATCACTAACCTACAACATGTTTTTTTACTTCATGTATACATGCATTCATACCAAGGAATATAAGCACACGTCATTTTTTTGTTTGAGGTTTGAGGCTTTGTGCATGCACATAATACCGGTACAGGGTATATATTTATATATCTGCAAGTAGCATGCTGACTCTCAAAAGCAGGACTGAAAAATACAATATTGACTAAAATGCTGTTGAAAATCACAAGTATGAGGGACAAGTTCTCATGTTGGAATCTTGTGTAAGTCAATAATAATGGTATACGACACAAAATGTACATAGAACATGTTCTCATGTTGGAATCTTGTGTAAGTCAATAATAATGGTATACGACACAAAATGTACATAGAACATGTTCTCATGTTGGAATCTTGTGTAAGTCAATAATAATGGTATACGACACAAAATGTACATAGAACATGTTTTCATGTTGGAATCTTGTGTCAATAATAATGGTATACGACACAAAATGTACATAGAACATGTTCTCATGTTGGAATCTTGTGTAAGTCAATAATAATGGTATACGACACAAAATGTACATAGAACACACTGTATATAACTGTGGTGTTATTTATTCCATTTCAACACAAAACCATTTGGATAAATACACATTTGCAAAAGAAATTATGAATATGAATGCTTTTAACATTGAAATTCTTACCTTAGTACAGCCTCTTGGTGCAAACAGTTGAGGTTTTTTCAAAGGAAACTCGCCAGATATTGGTTTACCAATGGCATGGTGCTGCATCAGGTCATGAAACAAGTCACTACACTCTTTTACTGATTTGATTTCAGCTTTGAACTGACTGACAATATCCTGAGGTCCAACGAATCCTAGACGTACTTTGTGAAGCAAGACATCAGCATGTACTAGTCGAGTTTCTTTCTTGTGCATCAACCATTTAACTACAGCTTTTAAAACCAATAATTCACTTGGAACGGCTAAATCCCCCCTGTCAAGAAATTCACTGAGTCGCGATGCTGTCACATACTCTAAAAAATCTTCTGACTGTGAGACATCAACAAAGTTTTCTGCAATGTAGTGGTCTGCTACTTCTTTCAAATCCAGCAAGCTGTACGTATCAGCCATCTCAGCTATCTTGATAAAATCATGGAAGTGGAAGTTTTGTTCATCAAACTGTTCCTTGATGAACTCACAACAACACTCCATGGCTGATGTAATGCTGAGATGGTGAGATGCTCCAAGAATTTCAAAGACATTCTCAATTGTAAGTTCAAGTTCTGCAGAGTAGCAATAATCTAGTAACAGTTTAAATGATTGAGGAGTGATGCTCATGTCCTTCAACTCAATTACATCTTCTTTGCTTTCACGTAACATTCCGGAAAACATGGCCCTAAAATAATCGCTTAAGGCAGAAAGGACAACTCGATGTGCATCAAATTCACTCTCACCAATTTTCAATACTACATCACATAATGTTTTCTCTTCTTGAAGAGAATGAAGTCCACAGATGAGTTCTTCAGCAAAATGAAGTTGATATGGTTTTAACTCCAAGTCAGATTCAGACATCTTCAACAGTACCAATGGTTTCCAGTTTTGATAGAGAACTGTAAATCAAGTAAAAAGACCAGTTTATGCATTAAACTCATTATCATATTAAGTATAAATATTCACCAAAAGTTAGTTAGACTCTTTCAGAGACATATGCATATCTCTGTGGCTAAGGGATAGGGTATAAATAAGAGCTACATGTTACAATCTGTGCAAATGCTGCAAATTGTGGCTAATGTGCTAGTCACACTTAGGGGAGAGTTTTGATTGATAATGGTTGACCTTTTAACACTACATTAACTGTAACTTTGAAGTAGTTTCATGTACTTTTAGTTATGTTTGTACAATACCCCCTAAAAATGTACAAGAATTGTTTGTGAGGTTTTGTTAACTTTGAGTGATTGAAACAGAGATGAAAGCTCCACTTCTTCAACTTTACAGCTGCTACTTTGTTGAACTACTCTACAATAACTAGTAAAACCACCACTATGGGTACTCTACAATAACTAGTAAAACCACCACTATGGGTACTCTACAATAACTAGTAAAACCACCACTATGGGTACTCTACAATAACTAGTAAAACCACCACTATGGGTACTCTACAATAACTAGTAAAACCACCACTATGGGTACTCTACAATAACTAGTAAAACCACCACTATGGGTACTCTACAATAACTAGTAAAACCACCACTATGGGTACTCTACAATAACTAGTAAAACCACCACTATGGGTACTCTACAATAACTAGTAAAACCACCACTATGGGTACTCTACAATAACTAGTAAAACCACCACTATGGGTAGTTATTGTATCAGCACCAGAGTGTATCACAACCAACTCTAGTTGTGAGCAATGCACTATGCCATGGCATAATGAGGGACTGTGACTTCAACTTGACAATGCACTATGACATGGCATAATGAGGGACTGTGACTTCAACTTGACAATGCACTATGACATGGCATAATGAGGGACTGTGACTTCAACTTGACAATGCACTATGACATGGCATAATGAGGGACTGTGACTTCAACTTGACAATGTACTATGACATGACATGATGACGGACTGTGACTTCAACTTGACAATGCATTGTGTGTTTGTAACATCCAAAGGTATTTTTGATGAATGAATTTTAGTGAGTACTAAAAATTCATTACTCAACACATGCTATCATGGCATAATGTACTCAGTGCATTGTGGTGGCAAGGCTAATACTTGTATGCATTTCAACAAACGGAAAGAGTTCTGTAGGGCCGCCCATGGCCTTTTTTTCTTAGGTAGGATATACAACACTTATCCTAATTCTAAACCCCTCCAAAGTTGTATTTGATGTGCGTCTTCCAAGGAAAGTCCATGATTACAGTGATTTCCAGGTATGAGTGGCCTAAAGGAGGTCTTGCCTAACAAACAGGGCGAAGAAGAGAAGAAAATAGTGAAAAATAATAAAACAATTAACAAAAGTACTGCTGGTGCTATTGTTACCCAATGTTCAGCACTATTTAATGTTTGGTAAAATAAACATGTTTCTTATTCTTGACTCTTTACAACAGTAATTCAATGATGTCATTTTTGGGGGTTATTTCTCTTTATATATGACCTTAGTTTGAGCCTGTTACAAGAGTTACTGTTTTTGTTTTACTGAAACATGGTAGGCTACATCATAGAGGTACTGTACGGCCATGGTGATAGCACGACCCTTTCATTCCTAGTCAGCACTCCAGGGGCATGAAAGACGACGTAGTTAGACAAATGGAGCCCATGATTTATAATTACAATTGTGAGATATGTGAATCGTTTAAATAATAGGTGAAACGTTCCGTCCTATTACCTCCATGGTTACAGTCAAGAAACTAACATGCGCCTACTTGTGTTGTCCCATGGAGGTTATAGACGTGTATTACCTCTATGTTAGCCCACAGTCCGTCTACCACGGACCGTGGTTAGCCGTATGTTCGGAAATTTATATCACAGGATTATGGGTTATGGGCAGTTTAATCTTGTTGACTATTCTCGGTCGTAAAGGAAGAAAGACAGGCATGTCGAGCAATATTGCGTGCCCTGACAAGCAAAAAAATATATAGTTTCATTCTACCCCACTGGTAAAGTTGACATTTTATAAAAATCTGTAGTAGTTAATACCCGGTATGTGATGTGGTGTAAACACTGGGACAAGAAGAGGGGACTGGGTACTCCACAAGACATGTCGACAAAACTTACCTGTATGCCGGTTGGTAGATCGGACGCAGGGAAAAATCAATAGAGCTGAAACTGTACGTCGTTAAATAGTGGACGTAGCTTCAAATGGATTACGCTTTTATGATTTCATGACAGAATAGGGTTATTCTTTACGAAGGTCTGGCTGTCAGTCAGTCGTTTGCTTCGGTCGACGCGGAACCTTGGCATCTGCAATGCGTCTGGAGGGGCAAAGGTCATCTGACGTGTTTATACGTTCGGTCACATTCTGATAGAGGGCGTTTTACTAGTTTATTGCTCAACAACACACTCAAGGTGTGCGTCGAGTGCGGTAAGGCAAAAATTACAAAACTCAGCAAACACTGGATGAAGCTGCTGCTGGGGGAGGAACTAACGTACAAGAAATAAATTGGCAAGAGGTAGTTTGTTTTCGTGAGTAAAGATATACATGAACTTTTCTCTATCATTCAAATCAAGAAAGCCAGGATTATATATATAATATATAATATAATACTTTATTGCATAACAACACACTTCGGGAAGTGCGGTAGAGCAAATCAAAATCAAACATTACACACATGTTCAGGTAAGACTGCTGCTGGGGATGAATCTGTAGTGTAAGAAATATACCTTAAAAGAGGCTTCTTGTCCTCAAAATTCATGATGTACAGGAATTTCTCTCTGTCACTTAAATATTCAAAGTTCTCAAAATGTGATTTCATACTAGTGAAAAGAGTATTTCTATTATGAACATATTTGTCACACTTAATAATATAATGAAACTCATCTTCTACAGAAGACTTACAAAAAGTACAAAATCTCTCATTTACTGGGATTCTTGGGACTGACCTTCTGCCAATCTCAATTTGTAAATTATGATCAGAAATACGAAACTTGGTAATCACTTTCCTGCAGTTAATATTTGTAATATCCATCAAGTATTCCTCAAAAGTAAATAAAGTTTTAAATTTTCTGTATGTTCTTAGTTTATTTTTGTCCACACTCTGAGTCCTTACATCATTATGTAAATCATTAATCCATGAGACACAATATCTTTCTTTCAGTTCTCTGTGAACTGTTTTAACAGTGAAATTAATGTTACAGATATTTGACCAGATAGATCTTCCACTATAATTATCCAGAATATACTGAATATACTCAAACCACTGGGAGTGGTGCTTAGCAGTTGTATATGCAGCACGTAGTAGAATATCATCTGATAAAACCAATCTATGCCAATATTTTATCATATGTAGTATAACAGTGAACTGAATGGGGTATCTACCCAATTCACCAACAATACCAGCTCGTGGAGCTTGTTTAGAAACACCAAGTAAATACCTGTAAAAGGAAATACTTACATCATTCATAAAATTCTTCTTATCATTGATTTCGTTTCCCCAAATTTCACATCCATAAGTCATAATGGGTACGATCAAACGATCAAAAAGGTCTAATGCAGCTTTGACAGGGAAACCATTATTGTGAGACATTCCCTTGTATAGGCTAAATAAGGCTTTTGTTGCTTTTAACTTGAGGTTGCGAAAATTGCCCTTAAATTTACCATTGGGAGTTATTACAAAGCCAAGGTAACAGTATTCATTCACCAACTCAAGTGGTATACCATTATAAAGTAAGGTAATATTTTTGAGAACCCTGTTAGTTTTATTAAAAATGATCACCTTATACTATAGTTTTCTTAGTACTAATTGTAAGCTTCCATATACAAACTAGTGGATGAAATAGACTATCTCGATAAGCTCTGTATTTTAGACATTCTATTACAAAGTGAAATTCATCCTCAACTAAGGGACTGGTCAGTTTCTTCGGCCTGGGGGGGGGGGGCGCGGTGGATTATTTTTGCCGACGTCAAAAAGTGGCTGACCCCCCTATTCCAAATTTTGAAAACAGGGTGACCCCCTATTCCAAATTTCGAAAACAGGGTGACCCCCCCCCCTCGGCGCGCGACATAGGTAAAAGAAAAGGTGGACATAAATTATATAAATATATATATATATATAATATATATATGTATATATGTATGTTTATATATATTATATTTACATTTTACATACATTTATATTTTAAATAGTCATTCTATGTTTTAATGAAATTGTTGACATGTCAGTTGTGAGATAGGAATTTCAAAGTGTCAATCTTAAAATTTGAATACAGTACATTTTGAATGAGCTGTATTTTGAATGAGCTGTGAATGTATTTCACACTTTCTATGCTTAACCAGATGTCCTGAACTGTTGTACAGAAATGGATGTCAATCATTAATATCAAAGAGGAAAAAGCAGTGAATTAAAAATTTTGATGGGTGTTAAGACTTGCCAACCATCCTATTAAATCTCCTGAGGAGCCATAGAGAGCTTTTTTAGCCAAATCTGATGTGTACAGTGTCTGAGAGGACCTTTTCTGGTAACATTGAAACCATAAAAGCACAGCTAATAATGACAAAAACTGCCTTCTTTAACTGTTATTTTGTTCACAACATTTTTCTATCTCTAAAATAAGTCATTGTATCAAATATATATTGTATTTGTGCATGTTGCTTTCTCACACTGAATTCTCATAGAGAGAACAGAAAAGTATCAGGAATTTGTCATCCTTTTCATATGAAATGCAGATTTCATAATGGTACACTTTCTCTTAGCAAACATGAAGATATCTCTGATTTATTAAAGTATGGCACCTGAAGGGCGCGCCAAAAAATATGAAACATCCTGATATCTCTGCTATATATGCCTTGTATATTAAAGTCATGCACCTGAAGGGCATGCTGAAAAATGTCTGATATATTAAAGTAATGAGCTTGAAGAGCACGCTGAAAAATATTGAACATACAGATATCTCTGATGTATGTATGCTTGATATGTTAAAGTTGGGGGTGCTGAAAAATATGACTGATTATTAAAGTTACGCGCCTGAAGGGTGCGCCGAAAAATACAACTGAATGATGAAATTTGTGGCTGACACTAGCATTTTAGGCAATGATGAGCCTGTGTCAAAATTCAAACACACACTGACCCCCCTATTGGGCATTTCAAAAACATGGTGACCCCCCCCCCCCTATCACCAAAGTCAAAAACAGGGTGACCCCCCCCCCCCCCTGAATCCACCGCCCACCCAAGCAGCTGCAGGTAAAGACATTGAGAGAGTGTTTTATAGGTGCTATACTGCACTTTCCGAAGTATGTTGTTCTGCAATAAAGTGTATAAAAAAAGAGAACCATAGTAGTTATAGTAGTTACCTTGGTGAAAGATAAACTTAACACATGTATTTAAAGTCCCTTAGCTTCAAAATTGAAGAAGTTCTAAAAATTCAACTATATTCAAATCAAAGCCATCAGCAACTGATGACATGGTAAAACATCCTATCTGTTTTAATAACATGCAAATTGTCTTTGTCCTGGTCATTCATAAAAAAATAAATATCATTTTTTTGCCCAAAGTAGATGGAACTGGTTCCCTTACTTTCCTTAAAAATATTATGCATGGCTGGTGGAAATTTTACAAATTTGCTAGCTCCCCCGTGGAGAAATTATTTATCAATAATTCTGTATGTGCATCCAGAAAATCATGTGTATCAATATCATGGTGCCAGATTGTTGAAATATTGACCATAGCATCCTGTGTACTCAAGAAATTTGCTGTAGTACAAGAAGTGATCTCAGTGATGGGAGATTACTTCTGAAAAAGCTGAGACAACTTGTCTAGTCAGTGAACACACTCTGCTTTGTATATTATTAGTCTATTATTTCTTCCTCTGAGTACTTGCCACCATGTAATGTTAAAAAAACATATGATCAAACATATACACATACACACACATTTTATATATATATATATATATATATATATATATATATATATATATATATATATATATATATATATATATATATATATATATATACCTGTACATATTAACATACATATACGTATATAGAGGTTAATGAAAATCAACGAAATCGCGAAATGGCGATGCAAAATTAAGAAACAAAGAAACTGAGAGAAACAAAGAAATTGTAATATATAGCATGAAAAACAGCAAAACAGATGGGTGATCCAATGTTTTACTCACGCCACTCGCTCCCCATTGTCCAGTTATTACAGCGTCTGTATACGTATATTAGTCAGGGAAGGGGGAGAAATTAAAGGTAGAGAGGGCCGGCATTTTTCAAAATGACTTTGCGCGTAATATAGTGTCACCTTAAAAAGTGTCAATGACCTCCCCTATTTTCATGTCCTACAAACAGTGACCCTTCCCCTACGTGTCACAGTCCACATCAATAATATTTAGACCCTTTCTCTTGTGGGAATCTCGGATTTAATCTTAAAATTGACCTAATTTGTTTAAAAATTGATCAATCAAAATTTTGTACATTAAGTTTGTAAACCATATGGCTAAGTTGCTGCATTGCAAATATCAAAGTTAAAAGCCTTGTCCATGTCAATTCAGACAAGAAGATTTTTATAGTATTATTTTTCAGAATTTTCTATGACCTTGACCTGCCCTATATACCTCTGCAGCAAAGCTATGGCTATTTCTTTTCCTACATACAGTCCAAATACACAACTAAATTTTGGCGTTGCTCAGGTGACCTTTGACCCTCACATCATCCTGTACCTCATTTATTATACACATATATAATTAAAGGCTACCCAATAGAGCTAGAGATCTGATTTTTGGTGGACAGAGATGATTATGTGAGCAAAGTTTTCTGGCAAAATGCCATGTGACCATGATGACCTTTGACCTACATTTCATAAATATGCCTAAAAATCAGTAACTTCAAGGGCTACAGCCTTCATATTTAGTGGGATGAGGGACCTAAATGGTGTAACATTCTGAATCTCATTAATTATATGTCAAATAAAATATTATTGATGCTGACTATGATACACAGGGGTTGGGTCATTGTTTGCTGCGCATAGAAATTTTCTTGCAGACACTTTTTAAGGGTCAATATTTTATGTGCAGTAAGTCACCATGAAAAACACCAGCCCTCCCTTCTGGTAATTTCTGTTCAGTCCCTTATTTTGCTATTTGGTCATTTCACCATTCCGTGATTTCATTGATTATAATTAGCCTACAAAGACACTGGATTTTCTAGCTGTTAGATAAGCTCCCATATTCATACAGACATGTGACAAAATAGGAGTTAAAAATTATCCACCCACTTGCGATTTAAAATATTGATAATACGACCAGCTTGTTGCATTGCATTGCCTTGTATCTATCCATGCACTGTTTTGGCCCTGCAGGACTGAAATAGCAGACTGATTCTGGGCTATTGTTTTTATGAACAGCTTTGTTGGCTGCCCCTGCATAAGTTTCTTCTGGTAATATGTTTAAAAGACCTGTGTCAGATTGTCTTGTCAGGAAATTTACTAACTAGCAGATCACAATTTCAATGGAAAACAAAAAGCTCTGATACCTCTATTAAATCCTCTTTATACAGACGAGAACAAACTTGATCCCAGAGATTGAGTCCTCGGCCTTTAAATGGAAGCTGAATAAAAATTCACACAAGAAGTTATGAAAACAGCGAGCCAAGCTTAGATTAAATCTGTAATTTTTGTGAGTGTGACGTTTGCATCACTTTGAAAACTCATTTGCATAATACATTGTGGGTTGATCCTCTTATCCATGTGTCTTTAGTGAATACAATTCTCAGGTTGGTTTTTTGCAAGAATATGCATGTTGATACACCAACTAAATTTTTAGCATATCTCCTGAAAAAGATTACATGGATACAATTGTCAACATGCATATTCTTGCAAAAAAACAACCTGTCAGAATTGTATTGAAGACACACAGGCAAAAGGATTAACTAAACTTTGAGCAAGCATTATTGACATATCTCATGACAAAGATTGTATGGATACAATTATGAACCAGGGGATTAACTAAACTGCCTCAGCATAAAATATGGTTCTCATGACCCTGAACAGATTAAGAAATGGATATTTTCAGCTGTGACCATCATTTCAACAGTCCATTTTTTGGTTGAACATAAATTGAAATCTGATAGTGATGGTGAAAATGAAAGTCTCAAAGTCAGCATAATGCTCCTGCTTTGCAATTGCATCCATGCAATATTGTCAGGAGATATGTCAATACAACTCTGTGTTTTACATTCATTATTAGTAAAAATTGATGTCTTTTTGACACAGAGAAGAATGTTGACAATAATTTACCACCATGGAGTTTAATAGCATTACATTGTAACAGAAATATCAATGCACAAAAATGGAAAGCCAATTTCTGATCTTGGTTGCAAAGAAACTTGGGCCAAGTTGTGTTTTACAATTAACAAGCCTCTGAGACAAATGATTGGAAATTAAGGAAACATATATAAGGTTCTGACTCAGGGGGGTCCAAAAGCTGAGACAACTAATTGGATATTACAAGATGAATTGGATACATGGTTGATAAGTCCAGGTGACATGAGATCAAAATTCATTCTCTGTGATACCCAGGATCAATTCACATCATTTTGAAAACTATTCTAATCAAAGAATCCTTGACATTTGGTCAGATTTCCCTTTAACTCTAGCCCCTGGACTGACTCTTAGCCGACACTTTGAGGTCTAAACAAATGGAACTTTATCAGCTGACGGATTGATTACAAATCTTCTTCATCAAGATCGACTCAATGAAGGCCACTTTTACCGGTTTTTGTACCAAATCTATCAGTGTAGTGCAAGTTTGGTCAGCACATGTGCCAATAAAATCTTTAAACAATCTCATTTTCTTGTAAGACCTACAAGTAATTTTCATCTAGTTTTCCCGTACAACATTGACAGATCGTGCAGTCTAGCTCTACCATAAACATACAAATTTGGTCACACATTGGACCTGAATTTTTGTGCAGTTTGTAAGTTAATTTTCTAGTCATTGTGGACTTTTCATCATTGCTTTTGTACTGTGTGGTATATTCCTGTGCAAGTCAAACAGGGCAGACAGGATGCAATCAAGTTGATCAGTATGAGGTCTGCATGATGTTAGTGAAACTAGACTGAAAGTATATACAAGTTAGGTTTTCTACTCGGTGTGATGTCAGTGAAACTATTTTTTAGGGTCTATGGTAAAACACAGCATACAGTATGATATCAATTGGCATAGCAATTAAGTCATTATTTAAATGTGTTGTATTTCTGAATATCATTGTTCTGTCTACAAAATAAATTCTTGTTTCACTCTTCATAAATCATTTTACAAATGCACAATGTTCAGCTTGTCACATTCTGTCAGTTTTTAATTTCCAATCTAATGTTATTCTTGACAAATGAACTATGGTATGGGCTGTAATGTGGTTGTCAATGATAAAAATGCAGAAATTGTGCGCAATACAATTGCTTGCAAGCAAAATAGTTTGCATTTTTGTATACTTTAGGTAGAAGAGTAAGTAAATGCATTTGTTTTACAGAAACAAAAAACAAAATGATGCAAAGATTAATCAAAAGCTGAAACTTTTGCCCCTTGTATCTGATCAGTGTTTGTTATATCTATAGATCGCCTGATCAGTGCATTTATGTACATTCAAAATTTCACGGCATGCATGTCTACCAACAGTTTTCCCCTTTGTGAAGCCGCATCTGGATGAGACAGCAAATCATATCGTTGAATTCTAAATCCATAGTGTGCGGATGAATGTTATGTGTTTATAGAATTAAACATAAGAAGACTGTGTGTTTGTACTGTTGGAGATAATGAGTCGTGTCAAATATTGGTATGAAGAGTTGTGTTGATAAACATGGAATGATGATGGTCTAAAACTGTTGTTTTGTATTCAATTTTCATGAGCTTTGTCTAAAAGAACGTGATCTCTAGTCAAGATGAAAATTTCAAAGCATTGCTAGAAGTGTGAAAACACTTGTGACAACACATTTGAATTGATAATCTTCAAAGGTTCAATTCACTGGAATAACTGATTTAGCTGAACAGATCACAAACAGCACTGTGCTTTCAGCTGTACCAGTTATATGTTCATTTGAAGTATTGAGTTTATACTCTTTGACTCCATAACTGACTTGCCTATGTAGATTAATGGTCTGCTTGACCTTTTTAACTCTCCAAAGGTCATTTTCTGAAGAACACTGTCCTATGCAACCACAGCACATCAGCAGGAATGTCCAACAACAAACCAAGACATACTGCTTTGCCTCAGGGTATGGATGCCAGACAATGACCAGAGTGCAAAGGTCACACCAGTCATGTGTAGTTGAACACAAGACAGCAGGATATGGCAACTTATTTTTTTGCATGATGTGTGAAAACACCGGACACCATAAAGCAAGCACTACATGAACTAAGGAAATGACACCAGTGTGGCCAATCCTGCTACTTTGCAACGTGACTGTCCAGCTATCAAGTTCTACTTCATTAACTTTGCTGTCCACTGTGTCACTCCTGCTACTCTTAGAATGTTAACTTGAGCAAAGCCCCCATCAAAAACAGCCAAAAAGGCAAACTTTGATTATTTCTACGGCTAAATGGATGTCTTTCAGGTATTTCCTATAAAAGCTAACAACTTTGTGTGTTTTGGTAAAGGTAACCAAAGATTTTTCAAGTGAACAGGTTAAATACCATATTTGTCTACACAACTGCACATGTAAATGAAGCAGTCAGGAGAACTTCACTCCCAGGATTTTGCAATGCATGTTTGTAGCGGTATTGGTTAAATTTAACCCTTTGAGCGCCAAAGTCAAATTTTTGTGGCCTTCAATGTTTTCCTAATTTTTACTTAACTTTTGATAATCATCTGTAGCCCATGAAATGTGATGTTCATTTGGTCCAATCTTGTGAAAGAATGACATAAAAAATAAAATAGGTAAAATGTTGCAATAAAATTTTTGGCAGGAAAAATTACAGCGTTCAAAGGGTAAATCATGTGGCTATGATGGATTTTCTTTCATGTTTATGCAACATCAAGTCCTTGTACAGAGGTGAAGTGGCATTTAATCTTAGAGTCTTTCACAATGCAGGCATGGATATTTATGTATTTTTATAATTTCCATGGCACAACTGCACACCTTGGCTTTTAGCAAATTACACTGTTCAGGGCTTGGGGGATTATGTAGAAAAATACAGACTTCAACAAGCCAAGCTGTCATGGCAATATTTCAGTGCAGTACACTGCTATTCCTTGAATCTGAATTAAGTTGATCTGTAAAGGTTAATGTAATCTGAGGTGTGATATCAGCCATGGAGTTGCATGATTGTCAAGGTTAGTACAAGAACAAAGAAATGGAAACACTACTATGAAATACATACAAGCTGTTACTGTTTATTAAGACATACTGTGCAGGAAATGGCATAATAGTGAAATCGTTAGTTTACAAAAATACTAGCCAAGAACACCTCAAAATGAAACAAGTACATCTATCACATTTATCATTGATAAAGAATACAATTTGACAGTAACCTAGTGTCTGTTGTCATCTGAATAATCAATGCTGATCATTCTGTCATTGGATCACTTACTGTGGTCCAGGCTGAAATGGAAAATTTCAAATTTTGAATTCAGATATGGTTTAACTAGATTACAATATTCCAACATCAACATACTTGCTGTAGCAAATAGCTAAGACAAAGATTGCAGTCATTGATATAGTTCACACATAAAATATCCACATTCCGTGACATGATATATTCCATTTACACAAGTACCAGTGTCATATCAATAATCTCCTTCAGTACATTTGTTGTGTGTTCATAAGATTTTATACATCATTAAACACAGATCAATCTCAGATTGACAAATCAATGAATTTCCATCAATGTCTCAGATTTGATACATCAATTAACATCAATCAATATTTTGGTTTGCTATTTGTCCATTAGTGTCACAGATTTGATACATCAATTACGGGACAAATTGCGATTCTTTTCACATTATTTTGAATATTTTTTGTTTCATGTGATTAAATTTTCTATGTTGCCTATGATCTACCCATGCCTTGCATTTACATATAACATGTAAATATATTGATGACATCATTTCTAGTATGTACCATAAATTATGTCATCAAAGTGTTTATTGTTATATCCACAATCAGGAAGGGAGTAGAGATGTGGCAACTGACAGTTTAGGATGTTACAGAGAGAAGAACAACATGAATAGATGCTTCTATGAAACATAAATAGCCAATATAATTGAAAGACAGTGACTTTGTCCCTTTAATGTTCGTCAACGTTTTAGATTTGGTATAAATGTCACTAAATGTCTATCAACATTTCTGATTTTATTTTACTAATTAATATGCATCAATGTTGTAGATTTTGTGCATCAATAGATGTCTCAGGAAAAGTCAATCAATTTCTATGATTTTGTACATCAATTTATATCCATCAGTGTGTCAGATTTGATGCATTAATGGAAACCTATGACTAGGATTTGACACATCAATGACTGTCAATCAATGTCTTTGATTTGATACATCAATTAATGCCAGTAAATGTATATCAATTTCATGGAAGAATGATTACTCTCAGGTAATGACCATCATCTTGTCAGTATAAGTATGCACTCAACCAACAAACAGAAAATGCATTTGGTTGTATATATTAGAATAGTAGAACACTTCACTAGTTGAGCAATGGTGAGTCTTGATGTTGGAATAGAGTATTGACACATGCTTCATTGTAGACAACAAGTCAGTCTAGCTGATGACTCAGACATGCTATTAGAAACTGATAGAAAGGGAGGTGTCCTACATGGATGTCAATTACAGGTAAATTGGGATTGGGCAGGATAGCTAGTACTGCTTTCCACACAGTATAATACAACATACACATTATATTTGGTAACAAATACATATTCAGAATATCTAAAGTTTTAATTTGACTTCTATGACGTACGCCACAAAATATTGGAACTGTTTGACCACAGCTTAGTGAGCAAGGCATTATAATGCACTGACAGTAACCTTTTCACAGTTCATTATTGACATTTCAAAACTTACATCTATAACAGTCCAGCTCAATCTGACTTTGTAATCTTGCATTCAAACCCACGATATAATGACCTGATTCTATCTCTCTTGTATTTTGATAAAATTCATAGGCAAGTCCTGGAACTGACAATGACAGAAATCAAACACTGCACAAAATTTCGATTTTTTTTGGTCACGCAGGATGTGCCACAATAAAGATTTGATTTTCATATAATTTTAGTACAACGATGGTGTCCTTCAACACATTAATATCCATATTTTAGGGACAGTATCAATTTTGAAGCCTTGTATTTATCATTGATGACATCAGAATCACCACAAAGCACTGATTAACAGAAGCCATCACTAATTCTTTCAGACCATAACCATTGTATAAACGATCTAAACAGACAGAATTACAAGATACAAAGTATTCAATCATGTTCCCATTTCCAAATTGAAGGATGAAATGCTTGGAATTATTACATTTATGACTAAATTGGTAAAATTGTCATCAGTAATTGACAATGACTTAACATTAAATGGGTAGTTACAATTTCACTGGAGGAAAGAATATACTACAATAGTTATAAACAAACTAACAAAATACAAAAGTTCTTTTTGTTCTCAAGAAATGGCCAATATCAACAAATATATCACTAACGTTATCCTGTAAAACTAGGGATTAAAAACTGTAGTAAAAAAAAATATCTGAAAGAAACTGACTTAAGGCGCTTTATTTTGCAAGACTGATAAATTTTGGAATATACTCAACAGAATTTTCCTAAGATTACACTTGCTACATCCCTCTCTGTCTAAGAAAATTGATAAAATACTGCATTTGAAATTACACAAAGCATCATGGCATTGATAATGATAGATGAAAAGAAAGATCAAATTGTTTAATGGAATCTGCCATTATTTTGTTTCATAAGATATCATCATGTTGCTAGGTTACACATCAATACAATTGTCCCAGTGATACATGATTGTGTACAAAATTTGACTGAAGACAATAATTACACTAATTCTTGGACTGGGGCAACATAATTCACAGAATCAACTCACCCACTGCTGGCCTACTCTTGCCTATACATTCAATTTATTAGCATTATTTATGTAAGCATTAAAGTCACATTTTAACATACAATTTCTAAGCAAAGTGAAATATTTAGTGACTATAATGAACAGATGTAGAGATGTACAGAGAATTGTGTCACGTGACTGTCATCTGAGTCACACAACTACAGACATAGTGACAATCAACTTTGCTCTACAAAGTTGAACAGTAAGAACATATATTTGTCTTATAAATTGATAGCTCTTTTGTTCACATTCACTGCTATATATTGTTAGCAAATACTATCAGGACGTCTGCGTGAGATATTGTGAGAGGGAGAATGTTGGTGAGTCAGGTGAATATTTTCTGAATGCTTTGAACTGGAAACATCAATGTTACACTATGTGTGAGTCATCAAACAGCTAGAGGAGACTGAAATACCAACATACTTAGAGCGATTTCATAGAATGAATTACATTTATTTTTAAATTACACTTCTGCATGAGAAATATTATTACTAACATTTCATAATTGTGATATAATTTCATGTCACTGTGCCCTTTGGAGTGACATTTGATGGTATGAAACGAAAAGTATCTTGAGTGAGATGAAAACCTGTCAAAGCTCTCAACCTCATCTGTGAAACCAATCCAACGACTACCAAATTCTGATATTTCCCAACATAAACACAAATCATTATACGTTTTATACACCTGGAATTACAGAGAAGCGAAATAAAAGACCTCTATCAACAGTAAACTATTTTAAGGCTTTGTATTATGTATTTATAAGAATCTTTTTGGTCAGAAAATTTCAGAGTTTTGGATGAGACTGTATTATGTACAACAGAAGATGTAAAACGCTAGTGATAAATACTTTATAAGGACACAAACCTGAGTATACATGACACAACAAGGCAATAGAGTCTGCTACAGTGATTACTATAAACATCTCTACATCTGTTCAAAAGTCTTTCCACTATAAATTCAACTGTTTAATTTCATGCATTCAAAAAACATGAAGGGCTGAGTATACATTTACTGAAATACTACAAATGCATGGATTTTGTATCACAGCCCAACATACAATATTAGTTACATGTATTTAATTTGCAAGTTCATTCCAAGTTACAGTGATAGAAGGAAATTCATTTCTGTAACGATTAAAAATTTTTTGAAACTGCAGAGGACATTCAATGACTGCCCCACAGTTATACACTAATATCAACATCAATATTCATAAGAATTTCTCGGTATTTTTCCCAACAAAACTCAGAGAATGACAAATACTAAACTGTTGCCTATTTGAATACAGTACAGGGCATCAAATTGTTCCCACTGTTACTTGGTCCAAAATTACACCAACATATTTTTTTTGTCACTTTTTTGTTGCATTTCGGTGTTGATTTAGACAACATAAAGCTGCAACATTTTGTACTTGCTGCGTTTCAGTACATCTCTGTACTTCTCCATGACAAGATTCACAAAACATTTGGAAAGAGAATTCATGGAAACGATGAAAATTATACACTACACTACCTATCAGTATAACTTCCAGTAAAGGATGGCCAATGTTTAGGTCATTTTGGATGTGTTGCCTAAACTGATGTTTCAGACTGCAGACGTAGGACAAACTTGTTGTTCTTGTGGTCAAAAGCCTCTTCTGACAGTTGGAAGTGTGGAATGGCCATGACGTAGACAAACAACGCAACATCTCCTTGTCTGAGCATAAATGATGTGTTAGTCTTGAGTGGCCAGTTAGCCATCTGATCACAGATCAGTTCCCACTGTTGGCTCTCTCTTCCTTCCCTGATATGTTCCAGGATTGGCGGTCCTGGATTGAAAAACTGTTCAAGAAATGCTTTCGGAGTGAAATTGTGACCGATAGAATTTGCAAGGTGATTAAGAACAGATTCCATTGTCCATCTTGGTTGCTGACGAGTGATGCGTAGGTATTTTTGCAAGGCTCTTGCCATGGATGGGAATATAGCTTGTGCTGCTTCATATGGATCCATTGGGTTGGCAGGGCCATGTTCCTCATTCATACGCCGTATGTGAGTAAACGCCTCTTCTGCAGCTACAGTTAGGCGTGCCTTACGTTTCCTCACACGTCTTTCATATTCCTGTTCCTCGTAAAACCGGTCATTATGACTTGCATCTCTGCGTCTAGCATTGGCTGCCAGTATGGCTCGTGAGCGTCCTGTTACCGTCGTATTCACACCACCATCAACATCATAAAATTTGAAACTTGAAATATGTTTCGATGCTCGAGATGACGGAAGCTGTTGGAGGTAAGGGTTATATGAAGGGAAATCACGATAGTACTGTTCCAAAAGCCATGCAGCCGCCCGTTGAATACTTAACTGACCAAGAGTATAGAAGCGGCTTTCCCCATCACTTGTTCGAATCACCTTGATTGTGAATTGAGTAGTAATTTGTCTGATTTCCAACAAAACAATGGCCAGATAATGAATAAAGAGTAATGCATCCACCAAGGAGAGTGAATAGGCAACTACACTCTCATAATCCTCATAGTAGTCTGACTTCTGTGTTGGTGTGTCAGGACTGCTTGTTGTGTCCTGGCTACTTCCACCAGAGTTGGCAATACGGAATCCATAGAACAGCCAGTACGCCACAACAAAGACAACAATCAACAACATGACAACAGCACGCAGCCAAAAGATCCGTGGCAGTGTAGATTTGGGTTTGCGAAAGAAAAGTGCAAAACTGCCGATTAGTAAAATAACAAGTTTAAATGAGAAGCTGATGAGAAGTCCCTGGCACACCGCTGGACATTCATGTGTGTCCCAAATGATTAACGGAATTATGACAAATGCTATTGGTGTCAAAAATGCCACAATTCCCAGAAGTAAGGCGATGATACCACCAATATAGCGACTGCAATCAAAGCCAACACTTGCTTCCATATCCTTGGTAAACTGTGTCAAATCTTCATTGGATATACTATACTCCGATGTACCACCAGTGATGACTGTTGTATTCTCACCCCAGTTATCATCTTGTGGTAATATCTGAACTTCTATCACCTATGTAAGAAAATAGAAGTCCATCAGAATAAACACTAGACAGCTGAAAGTAAACATCATGTTTGTATTGTACATAACTAACATATTACCTTTAAAGGGAGGTGGTCGTTGGAACTGCATGTGTGCAACTTTCTTGTTTACAAACAATGTATTTAATACATGGTATATAGATGCATCACGTCAACATAGCTGCAACATTTAAAGTTTACAATATTCATTTATCAAACATGTTTTATCTTTTGTCAATTGCCAACATACCCTAGATACAGTGTTTACATCAGTCATAGGTGTCCCTGGCAACCTTTGAGCAGTGTTCTGACGACAACCTCCCTTTAATGCTCGAAAGAACTGGGTTTATACTTGTGAAAAGTTGTGGGAATATGGTAATGAACAGCTTGGACTTGCCATTACAATGGCAGAAAACTGATTTCTTGAGGTCTGATGTGTCTGTGCAGCATCTCTTAAATGATGAAGAGTAAAATTTTTCATAGTTTTTGCCACAAATGTATATCATACAATAAGGTTCTAGCAAATCACAACAAAAAATTCACAAAATGCATGTACTTGCAACTAGCAAATATAAATCTATATTTTGATAACATACCTCATCTTCACCTCTTTCTTCATCAGTCACCATGGGAGGTGTTCTTATCGTCACTGACCGATCTCCTCTAACTCTGTTATGACTTCTATGACTGGCATCACTCTCATGACCACGGTCTTCCCGATCCCGGTCACGATGCTTGTCACGATCACGTGACCGAGATCTCCTACGTCCATGCTCTCTATCTGATTCCTTGTCTGTGTCTCTGTCCCTCGACTTGTCACGATGCTTGTCTTTGCGTCGACTTCGGTGGGAATGTGAGGAGTGGTGACTACTCCTTGAGTGTCCAGAATCACTATCCATGGTTGTCACTTAGTAAGGAATCATCTGTGTGCGAAAAATCATTATGTTTTAGTCTAGCAAGTAACAGTCTGGAAGGTCATACAGATGCATACATTTGTACAGTAACCAACTCATGTCTATTTAAAAATAGAAAAAATCACAATCAACAAATCACAAATATAAACTGATAAGGAGAAATCAACTAATCATGAATGCAAATTTCTATAAAAGCACAAAAAATTAACAAATTCAACATGTATAAAAAATACACATTTGGTAATATCTTACATGGTAAGGCCAATATGTATTTTTGTATGCTTAATTAATACCTTTGAATCAAACACAGAACAGATGCTTTAATGACTCCTTTTTTCACAACAAGAAAGTTTTAAATTTTTGTGATCTCTGAATCCATCAGTGAAAAACACCCTAAAAGAGAATGTCGATATTTCTTTCTGACTGAGAAGACGTCTTACTGTACAGAATTTCTGGTGTAGAGAAGTATGCAACCCGCCAGATCAATATTTGATTTGCAGCCCTAATAGACTGTACACGCAGATCACACTGGAATGTTTGATATGATCCAGCTATATTGCAGAGTAAGTGGAGAACAAATGATACTGCTACACAGAATGTTAAAAGTATGGAGAGTATGTAAGTGATTTTACAGCTCAGCTAATGCACTGTGATGAATATTCTATGTCTTCTAAGTTCTAGCCATGTACAATTCTTATCTGGAAGGTTTCACTTAAAAGGGTTCTCACTGGTACAATTTTAATTTGTTCAATGCTGAGTGACATCTGGTGAGTCATGTGATAGCTTTACTCTGACCTTTAACCTCAGCCTTCAGCATGATTGAGTTCTGAAATTCTGTTGCTATGGTAACATTTCACACTGTGTATCAGGAATTAAATGAGTAAAATTGCAATAGACATGTATTTGTCAAGAACAGAGAGTACAGGGCCAGAAGAGAATATGAGAGGAGCAAACATGATTATAAAACTAACATCACTGATAAACGGGTGAAATTGTACAACAGAATAAAAAATTTGACTGTGGGATGTTAGAAATTTGCTATTGAGATTATGCAATCAACAATACTTTAAACTTTCAGGCAAAATTTGCACTCTCAACTCATTGAAATAAAGTTGATTTTATCAAACACTGTGTTAATACAAAGCACTGTGTTCAATATACCATATTATTGGTAACAAATGAATTCCCATCCAAACTCAAATTTGATTATCAACAGTATTGCACATTAGATACATGTATAGACTGTGTTGATAAGTCAAATGCCAGGAATTTCAAACTTGATTTAGGGGAGAACAAGAAGCTACACTTTACAAAGAGTAAACAGTATCCCAAATTATATCAAATATTACAACTACTGCAGCTTCAACATTGAAACCTGAATTTAGTGAGATGATTTTCACAATATTGATCAGACATCATTTTTTGCACTGGTGAAAAAAATTCTTTATAGTGACTGTAAACTTTTTGATGTGCAGCAGACACGCAACTTTCATAGTTAGACTACAGTGATAAAAAGCCAGTAAAATTTAATGTAGACCTGTATTGTATGAAGCAATTATTTTACACTACTGGTTATTCACCATGAACAATTGGGAAGCATAAATTCATTGTCTTCCAGTTTTATCAGTTTAGCAATTCAAAGACAAGAGTTTAATGAATGTTGACACCCGTGGAGTCTATTAGGCCCCCGGCCCTACTAACCTACTTTGACTGGCAATATTTCTGTTAAAGCTTCCACATACCTCTACTCATATCTTTACTGAATAACATCTTTTGTAACCCTTCCTACAATATTTCTACAAAATTATAATATTTTCATAGGATGGATTATGAAATTTTTAATACGGGTAAATTCCACTTGAAATGTCTGAACAACTATTTAGCACAGGTATATATCATGTAAATCAGGAAAATATAGTAGAAGTGATGAAATTTGCAAATCATCCACAACTCATAAAATATACCCTCAATACATAACATGTTCATTTGAACAACCATAATTAATGAAGCAAGATAGATCATAGTAATGTAAAGAACTAGGGGGAGACATTGATTTGCATGTAAAATCAATCCGTGAAAGACACGAATGTTGACTGTTTTGATGGTCGGACAATAGCCGATTGTGCTCTTTGTACTTAACAGAGAGTGTGACACTGTCATTGGACCATGCTCTGGAAATTGGTTTGGAATTGAAATTGACAAACATTGAGAAGTATAAAGAAATTGTGTTGCTGTTGATGCACCAAATATATCAACACATGTAAAATAGCCAATGAATGTACGTGTATCAATACTGTATGTGTTCATATGCATAAGATACCAATAAATGAGAGGCTCAATTTGATTGGCTGATATTTTAGAAGACGATGACCTACAATGTTAGGATAAGTAATTATTATGCAAAGCCAGTGCATAGACTGTGTAAAAATTCACTTGGCTTTGAAAAGCATGATACATTGGCTGACAAGCAGCATGGAGAATGAAGTCAATTATCACACGCTGACTCAGGCTAGGCTTCTCTCTATGTGACAAGTGAGATGACCTGTAACCTCTGTGGTGCTATTACAAAGACGAGTTGAAATATGTTGATTGGCTGTGTGCATGAATCATCATAAAGTGTCTGATACTGACACAGAATTGCTGCTATCTCTCCACTCAGTATTGACATATCTTATTTTTTATCACTTTGACTGTCACTGAAACATTGAGAGGTACTTAAGAACACACCCACTCTCTAAGTGTGCACATTAAATTCAAATTCATCAATTTTCTCTAGCTGTATACATCATGTGGAAAGAGATGGAATTACAGTAAATGAGTAACCACACACAAATTTAATTTCTCAACACACATAAAACATTTATGAAGGTATTTTGAAAGCATCTGGTGAAATTATACATACCATTGAGAGACATGCAATAAATAATGTAACATACACATAAAAACAAACAAAAGTTATTTATCAATTCTGTTATTTTGCATGACTTTATTCTGCTTGTGGCTCTGAGCCACACATTGTCTTATCATGCAATATGCGACCAATGACCTCATCAAAGATAAGCAGATAGTTCACAGAGTCTTTGAGGCGGAATGTCAATACTACAATAGTCACATATCAAACTTCATAATTTGTTCATTTGAGCAAACACCTATACATGGATGCAAGCAAATATATTTTGAGAGTAAAATTATACAATTGGCAAGTATTATATATCTGATTCTCCAATACTTATATAAGCAAAACGATACAACTCATTGGCACTTTTTATGTCTTCTACATATATAGACATCTTAATTAATGTGCACATAAGGACTATGGGATTGACATATACTGTGCACAATACATATATGCATGCTGTGAATATCTATCAACAAGCAGTTGTTTTCATCAAGACAAACAACATGGGTATGTAGGTCTGTTCTTCAGAAAAAGCATAAAATACCATAAAAAGGCAAATAATACCATATAGTCTTCTGAAAGTAGCTGGTACAATCACATGTACATTTTTGAAAAGACTGAATGGATAGGAGCTGCTTATACTTAACTAACTTGACCTTGTCTTCTGTCGACATGCCTATCACGTACCCTGCCTGGACATGACTGATGTTGTATAGGATAAAGCCCGAGTACGAGGGCTCTTCTGGTATATAAAGTCCAACCCAACGATAAAATGTCGAGGCCGCAGGCCGAGACATTTTATCGTAGGGTTGGACTTTATATACCAGAAGAGCCCGAGTACGAGGGTTTTATCCGACTTAAAAACTATCGCCCCTAACTGATATATTTTCGTTTTCAATGTGTTTACGTCAACCGTCCCCTTTGTCAATGTAACATGTTTAGGATATGAATTAAAACTTTTATTTGTGAAATAGCCTTCCAATGTAATGGAACATCCTATAAATGCCCTAGGGCACATTATATAAATGCCCTAGGGCACAGCAGATTTTGTGTTGCAGCTGGTTTCCGCTGTGTTACCAAATTTGAATATTAAAACGTACCAGATGTCTACAGAATATGACATGTTCACTTTTGATTGGACAGTACTTTACTACGGCGCTGTCATTCGTTTCTGGAATTTGGTGACCAAGGCTTTACGAGTAAATAAAACATCCTGAATTGAGCACTCTGATTGGTCAATCAACAGTAGATAGTTTTTAATTAACAGTTAAACTGACCCAGTCATTTTCAAGGTAAATTCATGATAAAAGCAGTAGAAACAGATTTCCTTTTTCTCCAGGTGACTAAAATCTATCATATACTAAAATCTATCATGGAATACCATCATCAGTTGTAACGGATCTAATGTAATATAATTAATGGAAATTGGATGTTCCTGAATGTTGAAATATTTTTGAATTTGACTGTAGAACTCAGAAGCCATCAGCTAGGGAGAAACGGCTGGACAAAGCTGAACTGATAGTCAAATCTTAACAAGTTTACAGCTAGGAAGAAACGGCTGGACATAGCTGAACTGATAGTCAAATCTTAACAAGTTTACAGTTTCATAGTACACACACTGTAACATCTTCAAACATCTATATCTCTGATATACATATAGCTTTATGATTTAGGTGTCTTAATCAGTGCCCAACAATTTACCTGTACAAATGCAACAACCAATTTACAGACTTTGATTCAAGTTTCTGAAGACCAAGGGAAAAATGCTAGGTTTATATAGATATGCAAACATGGCAAAGAATTGACAAGGACTGGTTGATAAACGAAATACTGTCAGATCATTTGATACACTTTCCAAAACAGGCCTGCACAGAATTTCCAACAGTCATTCAAATACAGGGGTATGTCATTACACAGCTAGACAGGCTTGTTGTTCATTCTCCCAACATAAACATGCTTTCTATGTATCTCCACTCTGATCAGTTCACCTGCTGATTTGTTACATCCAACTGTTAAATTCCAATACTACTGTATAACATCCAGGTATGTTAGATGATAGCATTGTGCAAAAAACCCTCACAACATTCTCCACTTATCATTTTAATATATCTGAATAGAGGTATGGTACACACATGCATGAAATCAAGCTGACAAAAAGAATTCATTGCAATGGCTAGTAATAAAGGTGTGACACAGAAGACTGAAAATTTGACCTGGTTTACAAGCCGAGTAAAACACCAAACTACATGTACAAGTAATTTTCCACTCCCGGCAAGGCGCATGATCTTAAAAAAATGAAACCTGAGTCTACAATTACTAGATATGACAGTATCAGTTTTGTTTTTTTACATGTACATTCTAGTGAATGTGATACATTCCAACATTTGCTCAGTTTATACTCTGCCGGCAGAATTCTTTCCAGTATCAACATAAAATGCCTTGTGTACAGTAATGTAAATTTTTCATGGTCATAACAGCAAGGCCAAATGAACAGCTATTCTTTTGGGATTACCATTTGCCTACAGTACAACATAGTGACTTTTTCTTCTGAGCTGTGTATAATTATTGATCATTGAAGGGAATCAATGAGTGTTGCATTAGATGACAGGAAAGGCACTTTGAATGCGGTGAAGGGTGTGGGGCATTGCTAATGTATTCTGAATGACGAACAACACAAGAAGGTGACCTCATTGTCATGTTTAATATATACATGCTGGTCTTTTCAAATTCAGCAGTAATGTTATCAATTACGTTTTGTCAGTACCATTCACACAGTCAAACAATAGCTTTTCCTGCTTCTAGCCTTCCTTCAATAGGAATCTTAGTCTGTTCATTATTCAGGTCATTACAAAGACTGTAATAAACACATTCTTGATAAACTCATGCCTTTTCCAAACCTTGCCTTGCGACTTGTGTCTAATCACTCTACATTTGTCTTTCAAGTTCTCCTACATATCCAGAAATACATGTAAGCTAAAATTTGTTCTCACATTTCTCTGGTTTCATGGATTGAATTTGTTATGCAGTAAAATTAGTATCAAAGGAAGGATTGGAGCTCCCTGTCGGCTGAATTACTGAGGTATGCAGCGGACATGAAACTATTCTATTGAAATTGGAGACCATAAGGCCTGAAGGCGACAGTCCACAAGCATTAATTAATGGCAACTGTTCATCTCATAGACATTCAAATACACTAGCTGAGCATTCACCATTGCTTTGAAATAATTCACAGACATCATAAGTGAAGTTTGTCAGAAACAGCAGCTTTTTTCTGTGCACATTTACAACAAAAGGAATAGCAAAGACAGGGAGGCCAACACCTTGAGGAAAATTCTCCATGATTTCTAGCTGCTGGATATATACACAATTCAACAACAAAGTGTAAATATATAGAACTGACATTTTGAAACTGAAATTAAATATAGACTGTACATCAATTAATCCTGTATTGGTACCAGGGTTAATTGGCTACACATGGATTATTATAAAATGTACAGTAATCTGTATTAATACTGCTTGCATAAATGTGAATATACAATTATTTCATAGCAAGCATATTTATACAGTATTATACCATTGTTTTCAACAGGATTGGTGGGTCTTACCGTCTACGTAACAGGAAATGAGAGTGAAAGGCAGGAGGCCACCCTGCTACACTAAGAGACTTAGTAAAGTGTGATACATTTAGAAGTTTGATGATTATGAGCAGATGAGACAGCTTATGTTTGTTGCACTGTCTGTCCATGTTGAAATGATGACCAAACTGCAAGCCCCAGGTAAACATAACAGACTTCATGAGGTCAGTGCAATAACTCAGTGGATCACAGTGTGAAAGACAGAAATGTAGCATCCATTTTAAAGATCATGAACACATTTTGAAATGGCCTCATCTCACAAAACATCAAATCATACTGAAACTGTTTCAGTATGATTTGATGTTTTGTGAGATGAGGCCATTTCAAAATGTGTTCATGATCTTTAAAATGGATGCTACATTTCTGTCTTTCACACTGTGATCCACTGAGTTATTGCACTGACCTCATGAAGTCTGTTATGTTTACCTGGGGCTTGCAGTTTGGTCATCATTTCAACATGGACAGACAGTGCAACAAACATAAGCTGTCTCATCTGCTCATAATCATCAAACTTCTAAATGTATCACACTTTACTGAGTAACATTACATAAAAGTGCAATACGACAGATATTTCTGAAATGACAGAAAAATGAACTTTTTTATCACGTACATTTCTGTTCTCAATCCTAAAAGTTCTCTACTATACACGTTGAACAATTAATTGTTTAAAAATGTGGAGGACCTGCTAATACATGTAATATTGCTAGCACTGTGGCAGATCTGTAAAGACATAATAAGTTAAACCATAAGACCCTTGAGAAATAAACGAAACCATAGAACTTTGTAAAAAAAAAATTCTCAAGGGTTTAAGGCTAAATTAAATTCTGTTTACGCTCTGTGATAGTGTGAGGGCAATGTCTGATTTTTAAAACATCTGCCTTCAGATGTAGAGTACAAGTTCAAACGCAATTTATCTTCAAACAGAATGTAACTGTACTATGATTTTTTAAAATAACTTATCTTTATAATAATTTCATGTTTTACCTAACTTCACACAAGAATACACAGCTACAAATGTGGATGATTTCAATTTTTTGACGTGTTGTCTGTGACAGCGTATAAGTTTGTGTAATATGCAGCCAGTGTGATAGGGTATGAAGGTTGTGAGAGTGCGTATACTTAGTAATAGTATACATTTACAGCCAGTGTTACAGGGTATGAGGGTTGTGACAGTGTACATGTATACATAGTGTACATATACAGCCAGTGTTACAGGGCATGAGGATTGTGACAGCATATATGCTGTGTACATGTACAGTCAGTGTTATAGGGTATGAGGGTTGTGACAGTATATACTTAGTATACATGTACAGCCAGTGTTATAGGGTATGAGGGTTGTGACAGTATATACTTAGTATACATGTACAGCCAGTGTTATAGGGTATGAGGGTTGTGACAGTATACACTTAGTATACATGTACAGCCAGTGTTATAGGGTATGAGGGTTGTGACAGTATAGACTTAGTATACATGTACAGCCAGTGTTATAGGGTATGAGGGTTGTGACAGTACATGTACAGCCCGTGTTATAGGGTATGAAGGTTTTGACAAACACAAGAGATCATGAGGACAATATTTCAGACTACTGCCGCCCAGGGTAGACAACTGTCGCCTAATGTCTGTAGAAAGGTGTTTGAAAGGAAAGATGTAATAAATTTAATCATACAGGATAATGGGTTGGCAAACAATCTGTACAACATTCACAACACCTCTAGTTTTCATTACACAAGTTTAAATTGAATATTATTAAATTTTCATGAGACAACAGAAAAATTTCATCAATACCTATCACATATACATGTGGTGTATTCCAGAACGCCATTTACATTGTGGAATGATCTATTTGATCTCTACATTTTAATTTGTAACATGTGTAAGAATTCACAGATTCCTTGCACCATAGCTTGACCTATTCAATGTAATGAGCAATCTAAATGTATGCTTGTGATGAATGCAGACTTCATGGCAGATGTACTTAGTCTGAGTGAGATGCTATGCAACTGGTTATGCATTGAATATCTTCCATGTAAATGTTGATGTATGTAGCTGTAGGCACAGATCAGTAAAAGATGTAGCTGTGATGTGGATGTGTGTGAGCAGTAAGTGCTTCATCGGTGCAGTCACTTAGTGAACAGAGCTCAGTGAAGCAGAAGTGATGATGAATTCAAAGTCCAACTCCACTGCAAGAGACTACTCATGACTATTTAACTGTGAACTGTGCTATTGCTTTACTCTATGGGATTGCAATAAAGGAATTCACCAAAGATGTGACCTTTTGTGAAACAAGAACACTGTCTAATGTCTTTCAAGAAAATGTGTGCCTCAAGGTACATGTGTTGTACACATGAATGCCAATACAATTTGCATGGACTTCCAGTGGCTTTGCTTCAAGTCTTTCCACAACAAAGCACAACATGACTGGTATCACTCCATCATGGAAAACAGCTTGACCATGTAGCATCACTCCTAATGAATGCTACTTGATAAAAAAAAACAAAACCTTGGGAATTGGGAACAAATATACACTTAGCTGTCTCATTAATTTGTCTCTGTTTGTTATGTTCTCCTTTTCTGATGAAATTGACATGTACCAGCAGTGTGTGCAAATGCCACTACGGGATTATGCTAGATTGAGGAATATAAAATTTGCTATGATGTACACAGTGTACATATGGTGGCACATTTTATACACATAATGTACAGGATACTGAGCATGCACATAATCTCTTCAAAAGGTTAGGTTACATATACCTGTGTAGACATGCACATTACAGGTTGCACTTGACAGGTTGGTAAATCCATTGTACATATTAAATACAATTTATGGTGTATGTACTGTGTGTCACTAAGGCAATCAATTTTCAGTTGAGTTTGAACTGTTGTAAATAATCGACAATGTGTGATATTAAAGCCCAAATAGCTGCGACCATGTAATAAACCAATCTTAAAATATCCTCAGTTTCCTTTGAATTAGACCCATCAAAGACTGAAAAAGTGTAAGACACTGTCATAAGAGTCGAAAGTAGCATGATAATTGAAACGTTTTAACATCATTTTAGATTTCCTACCATTTTCAAAAACTAATAGAATGACAGAGAAAATAAAGACTACAATAACAAAATGTTGGCCATCGTGTGTTGTGCATTCTGAAAATAAATGGCATCATACTTGTTTCTGGTATGATCACGATGAAGGAAATACTGCGTTTTTTGTACTTTTCCGTGGGGGCACCATTTTATAAGTGCAGCACCCGTTTATTATTCAGCCTGTTAAAACATGTCGGTATGGTCCAAATCAGTGAGCACTGATACTACTATATACGTCCTTCAGTTAGCACATTTACACAAACCAACTTTGGTTTGAAAATAAAATAATGAAAATAACGCATAAAATTAACAGCTATTGGGATTTAACCTTGTCACCATGATTGGCCTAAACCCATTGTTATCAATGGTGAGGGTGGACCTGTTTACAGGGAACTGGGGGTGAACAGGTTAGTTTTATGAGCATCTTTGAAATTCTGGCAATTAAAAAGATTTTCTAACAAATTGTGATCTTCAGTTTCACACTGAGATGGACACGTAATCTACTGCCTGCCTGCTTGTTATGTTGTCCGGGCACATGTACACTAGGTGTAAAAGTGATTTATCAAAATATCAGTACCTGTGTGGCGCTATGCATAGAATGAATGATAAAATTAACTTGGTGTCCCCAAAGGACTACAAATTTCAGAAATTTAGTGCCCGTAGTACAAAGTCAGACTGTACCAGTAAGTAGTAAATTGATTTGAAGTCCTGTGGGCAAATACTGTACCTGTCCTGTTTGACCTGTATTACAGAACATGCACATGTAGACAAACTGAATATTACATTGAAACAGTCTATCAACTACCACAGATACATTTTGGGGAACACCATGACAAATGAACAAATACTGAGGAAAAACCTGTGTAACTGTGTACTAGAAATTCAAGTTTTATAGGTCAGAAATATCAACATGTCAAAAATGATAAATTTTGATTACGTGACAGATTCTGTATAATAGTAGATGGTACAGATTTTATTACCAAAAGGTCTATTAGCATATACAAGGCAAACATGTCAGATCAGTCATATTATTAACTGTATAAGAGAACACTGCAGCTTGTTAAATTGATGTTTCATCATTGTGGTAGAATATTACAGCATACAAGTACGCTGTAACCTGGTTCACACAGGAAAATTTGACCAGGGCCAAATAGCTCTGGAATAAAAATTAAATAAAATAGTTTCTGTTCAGACATGATTGCAAGGAAAAATTATGCCAATGTAACTTTGGCTCTGTGTGACCTCTGACCTTTTAAAGTTCAAATTGGTGGACTTGGATAACAATGTATGGTTTGTACCATTCATGCTTTATCATGCATGTGTTTTATACACAAGACAAGCTAATATGACCACCACTGAATATAACCATCGGAGACTGGACAACTTCAGCATTTCTTCATTGAGCGTGTGGACTGGAATGGGATATGTTGGCAGTGAAGAAATAATCAGTACATGGCATATTTAACTACATTGCTCAGTTGTACAAGCACTAAATTTGATGACATGCTCTCGTTTGCAGAGTGAAACTTGGTGGGAAAATTTCTTTCTGACTACATGGGATGATAAGGACTGGATTTAAAACTTCTTTTAAAATGTAAACATAACGAACATCTTGGACAAGGGCCTGTGTTATGCATCAACACACAGAGATATTGGCCGACTCAGATTTGTATCGGCTTTAGAATCCCTTCCTGATTGGGATAAAATTGATCCGATGCTGGGCTAACACCAAGCATTTAGATTGTTTTATAACATTGACGTGAAAGTAGCATCGATGAAGTAGCAACACAACTTTATTTGTGTGAACAGGGTAATTGTAGCTAGGTTCAGCAGACTTTCAGTTTCACATTTCAAATGCTATGCAAAATTTTAACATCATAATCATAATATTGTAGGAATGCTTTGTCAAGTTTTGACAAGACCACATTTAACCTTCAGATGATAAACCAATCAGTCAACTGCGTATTAAAATTAATTGTTATCCAGTCAATACTTCTCCATCTGCACACTCTGTGAGAAGCAATATTATGTCAAACCGTATGCATCTATGCATTTTCACCAACACTGTACTCAGCATGGTATTTTACTGCAGCTTCAGTTGGTAAAAATCATGTTTACAGAATCTGTTTTCAGGGCCTCCAAATGTTCAAGTCTTTGTTAAAATGCAACATATGGGAAATGTTATGCCTCACTAAGTAGATCATCTTGACTGGATGGTGACACATGAGCTGTGCAGTGTAAGGGTTGAGATTGTGATAGATTTCAAAACAAATTGTTTCATTTCATTCACTATGAAAACACAAAACTCTATCTCTGAGGCTTAGCTTTCAAACTTCTATGCTGTGATATTTTTCTTTCATTATAACACATATAATTCCAGGTTCCTATTTTATTCTTGTAACCAGGATGAAATCCCTGCACAGTGGTTCCATAATGATTTAAGAATGTCATAATGATAAAAGTACTCACAAGATTAAGATTACACATGTGTAGGTTGCAATGAACTATGATTTTGATATAATGATATCAGGTTTACAATTGTTAACTTTTCAAGCACACAAATTCAGTGTTCACCAGAAATGTACATGCAATGTGATCTTGACTGTGTTCATTGATGTCTATCAATCATTTCCCTACAGGTATTTAATAACCTTAGTGTACACAACAAAGCAGAATGAAACAAGCTTTCATGGTCAGTGATCAAATCTTGGAAAGACTAAGCAAGTACTTTCATTGATTTCCTCCTGAAGGCCCAAATAACACACTGCAAGAGACTGTCGGCAGGACAGAAGTTACTAACAAGGTCAAACCAGTAGCGGCCTTGAATAACTAAACAGTGATTTCTATCTGTTGGCAGGAACTAAGCATATACTGTACATTCAACATTCCTTCATTGAGAATAGAGTCAACAACAAAATCTAACGAAAATTTGTAATTATTTTTATGAAAATTAAACACTAGTAACAAATTCAGCCTTGATGACATGTTTTAGTTGATAGTCTTGTAAAAAGCTTTATGAGCCTACATAGCTATGGTAATTTTGTCTATTTCGTTTTGACCTGAAACTCTCAATATGATTATACTACAGTTGACACTGGGCCATTAACATGGTGGGCATGCCATTTCCTTCACAGTATACAATGTATCTTTCACAGGGGTTACAAAACATTAAAATTTATAATGACTTGGGGAAAAAATTGCCAAGCTTAGCAAGGAAAGCAAACGTGGCTATTGAAACTAAGGTTAATCCAATGCAAGACATAGCATTTGTGTCCTGGCATGATATCACTTGGCATGTACATGTACACATGTAAATCTCTAGACATCCTACAGTACGGTTTCTGAAATTCTGTGTCTTATTGCTCTGAATAACAAATTTTTCTGAATTTCTCTTCAACACTTTTTTTGATCCTTACAAAGTAAAAAGATTCTTTTTCCTCCAGCAGTAAAGCAAATCAATATTTATTTACGGTTCAGCAAACATTTATGCCTTTGCCCTTACCAATAATAGTATCCAAGCATGAGAAATGGCACCTCGACTACCTATTTAAATACAATTAGATGAATAAATTTAACTTATGGCAAGCCCATGACTTGAACATCTTAAAGCATAATTTAACAAGTAAATAGGAATTCCTACTTCATAAATTTTGTCATCTCACTTTTGCCCTTAAAAAGCTAATCCAACCTAAAGTATTTTTTTTTCAGAACCATGAATTAAAAATCAACAGTAAATATTAAGTACAGTGTTTGCTTCGATCTGAAGTGTCATTCTCATGCCACATATTGAATTGAATTAAATGGCAAATGTGATAAATAACCAGATTTCCAACTGCAGTAAGATTTGGGCAAGTAGCCAAAATATTTCCCAAAGCTATTATCAAACTTTCTTGTAACTTCTGAAAATTACTCGATATAACTCATGATTTGCCTCAAAGATCTTTGAAAGATACTTCTCGCTCCAGGGTCTATGATAAAATTTATTCTGTGACAATGTCTGGAAACTGTCTCGTCCATTTTTCTCCTATGCTCTTACATGGTGAAAATGACTTGAACCCTTGAATGTCTGCCTTTCTCAGAAAAAACTCTCACTTCTTGATTTAGTGAACAATGGATATACTGGTATATGACCAGTTAAGTACATGTACCGTACTTATGGAGAAAAGTTTTTAACAGAGAGGAAACTGTACTCTGACTTCTCTGTTCCACCTCCAGGAGAGTCAGTGATGATATTCTTTGGTTGACAAATTATGACTTTTAAATTGTCATGCATGGTTTGCATTCAAAAAATCATACATGATGAATATGTACAAACAATGATGAATATGTACAAACGTGTAAATGTAAAATATTACAGGGACAGCACGTAAAATATTGCTAACACCAATATTTATTTTTGAGGGGATATTTCTGTCATCAGAACTTCACTAAATACCAGAAAAACATTTAAAAAATGAAATCATTACAACATTAACTCACACAATATTGAACTTGCATGGAGTTTAAGACATTTACATTCCTTGCTCCTACTATCAGTGTGTGGATTCCAGCAGATGACCACTCTTGTGTTGGAATGTCATCAATTTAGGATTTATTTGGCCACTGGAATAGAACCGGATTAATCTTTATGGCATACTGACTGTCCTACATTGCAGAAGCATTTTAAAGAGAGAAAATGGGAACATCCTGACAACTGACAAGTGTTACAGGTCTGAGCAGCTACATGTACCTGTATTACATCTCTATAAGTTTCTCTTTGTCATTATTCCGAAATTGACAATGAGAAGATTGGTATCATGGTAAAAAAACACTCTCTACCTTGTTTATCAAATACACAATAACAAAGTTAAAGTGACAGCCTAAATTTCATGAATGTTCACACAAAGTAAGATAACCATATGTGCAATCTCCTGTCTTGCAAATGGTTCCAGTGCACACCTGCTTGGTTTTCAGTTGGTAGAGAGACTGACATTCAAGAATCAATGTACCTGTACAAACTATACTACCCCACACAAGTTCAATTTGATATATAATCATCTATTCAATATCTGTTAAGATTCCCTACAAAAATGCTTAATATCAGCATGTTGTAAGTTGTTTTACACCTGCATTTGTGTGCAATGTTTAAGGATGTCTTAGGAAGAAATGAGAGATTATAAAGGTTCAACTTGAAAACTACATCATGTACCCTGCACTTTTCTTAGTTCATGCACAGATACTATTTTATGGTCCATAATCACAACATCTTGTAAAACTTACTGTGGTCCCATTTCTCGTTTTTGACAAGGGAATAGGGATTATGTACCACAAATACTCCATGACACGAGAGATGAATCCAACTCAAAAACGTAACAATGTAACATGATAGAAACTTCAGCAATCAACTGACGAAAACCCGTAACAACACTGAAATACAATAACAACCCCAAACGTGGTTTTATTGGTAAACAATAATCATGAAATTCAGGTGACCTTCAAATTTTAACTTCTAACACTATATGCCAAATTCTTACGTTAATAGCACATTCCTCTATTTCAGACATTTAGAAAGTCCCAAGCCGATTCCATTATTAGAACTAACAATTTGCTTGCCCGCTGCATATCAACATACCTGACACTGAAGAGTTTCACGATTCTTGTACTAAAATACAACATAAAACACATCGTATAATTTAGTGATCCGACGACATAACATGGCACGTTTCTACCATTTAAAACTGATATCATTTATCTTTTAACATCCAAGTAAACTCATCCGCTTACCTGCTTGCAAACAAACGATATCTTCACCGAGGCTTGACAATGTCAAGACTTTTCGGACACGATTAGAAAACTTGACCTCTCCTCACAGCTCGGTGACTCAACCAAGATGGCTTCCTAAAAGCAATTAACGCTGGAAAAAGAACGAAAATTCACACCTGACGGCAACACTAATCAATGTAGCTTGTTTTCCAGGGCGGTGTGGAGAGATCTTTTTCCTCAGAAAGTATGTCCGCGTCGTATAGGTAATTTTCGTTAAATACAGACAAATTTTAAAACATTTCGGTGACGACAGGGCTTCTCTTGACCTCTATAGACTAAGAGTGTTGAACAACCTTTCGATTATAAATCAAGTTGTTCGATAGTCACAGCATAGGGAACGGTCTTGGGGTTCTCCTAGGAAGTAGACAGATATAATGTACAGTTCATGGTTTTCACTGCGTGTGAAAATCAGGAGTGTTATATCGACAAATACAACCGAACAAACAGGCAGACGCTGGGAGTCACTAGTGCACTGTCACAGAATGGATGGTTTGTACAAACATTCAATGAGCCTGGCTGCTTTGTTTAGCGAATCTGACCAAACGACGACTTGATACTAGCGCATTTAGAAGCATCGATTTCCCACTGGGTCAGTAGAATACAGCCATCGATGTTCAGGTATATGATTCTCAGATGATAGTTGGTGCAGAAACGGCATACGGTGATTGTCAATAAAACTGAAGAAAATCAACGTCTGGAATGAGTTCGACACACGGGCCACAGGGTGAAAAACACGGCTTCGTTGAAATGGAGATACAGACCTTTGCAAGTACAAGAGTTTCTCCTTCAGTCGATGTGGTTTGCGAGTGACGAGCTTGATCACCACACACTTTAAGTTCTCCAAAATATCTCGAATGTACCAAATTGTCGTCAAAGGCACAAAACGACTAAAATTTAAGACATTTTGAAGTATATCCCTCTAGAACTGCACAAAGCGCCATTGAACGTCCCTGGTGTATGTACATAAGTATCATCACCCCTCTGGGAATTATTAATTTTTGCTACTTTCAAAAGTAATCAAGTAAATAACTTTTAAAGGTGAAAAGTATAATTCATTTCTATTAATTTTTCATCTATAAATACCCTAAATATTATTGCTTTGAACATCTCTTTTAATAATCAGTATTGTGGTGCGTCCACTTTAAGGGTGGGAAGCAATACTAGGAAGAGCTACTCAACATCGGCCTCCATGATTGGTCAACCGGAAGTTGATCTGCAAGCCAAAGAAGCAAAATTTCGGCTGTGGTTCTGGAAAAAGTGTCCGTGTATTATCGTATCCCCGTACTAAATACATGTTTCATGCAATTTCTATTGTAAATGGTTCACAATGTCGTTGAATCTGACGTGCAATAGACGCACACTGCCCCTGCCTCCCTCCGAGTCCGAGGCCCAGCCCTGTGATAATGAGCTGTTTTGGAGGCCATACTGCAGGGTCTTCCGCGAAGTACGGGCCTCACCGATATATTATACTGCTGTACTGCACACCTGCCAGTCATTGACTGCAAAACGGTAGTGGTACAACTCCAGAGTCTATAGCCCAAATCACTGTGTTATGCAGCGTCCTATATCGAGTCTTATCTTCGCAAATAAACCAAATTTTAAATGTACTTGTCCAAAATCATGGTCACGGCCAAGGGTTTGCGGTAAAAGATGGGAGGAAAACAGACACGGAGTATCGTAAACTTTGATCTGTACCGCTTGAACGGTCAAGGTGAAATATTTGCGGTGCGTCATTTGCTTACGGTGCTTGCTGTGAACCACTGGCAAAACAAAGTCCTTTCCCCTGATTTTTTTTTTTTTTTTTTTTTTAGGGCCTAAGGTACCGTTCAGTTTTTACGGCCGGGGGGGGCCGGCAAAATCCAGGGGGGGTCATCATAATTTTGGAATCCGCAAAGGGGGGGTCATCGCTTTTTCACTGGTAGGAAAGGGGGGGTCACCACATTTTCTAAAACATAATACCAACAATAAAGTTCACTTTATGCCATTGCCATGATCGACCCTCTTTACCGGCGGGCCGCCTTCAGCGGCCCACTACAATAAATATACATAGGTATTACCCATGACCCTCTTAACGGGCAGACGCCTTTGGCGGCCCACTTCAATTAGGTTTACTTCATGCAATGGCCATGATTTACCCTCTTTACCACTACAATAAATACACATTATGTATTACCCATGACCCTCTTAACGGGCAGACGCCTTTGGCGGCCCACTCCAATTAGGTTTACTTCATGCAATGGCCATGATTGACCCTCTTTACCGGCGGGCCGCCTCCGGCGGCCCACTACAATAAATTTACTTATGTAATACCCCACGGCAATCTTACCGTAAAATTCCCAATTGAAGCCGCGGCTTGTATTAGAAACATTTTGAGGGACCCCTGGGATCACGCACTGAATAATGGTAATGGCCGCGCGCCTTCAGCGGCCCTTTCAAGTAAAGTCTACTTTATGCAATAGCCATGATCGACCCTCTTTACCGGCGTGCCACCTTTGGTGGCCCACTAGATTAAAGTTGACTTTACGTAATGGCCCATGACCCTCTTAACCGGAGGGCTGCCTTTTGCGAACCACTCCAATAAAGTTTACTTTATACAATGTCCATGGACATGAATTGTCTATGGAAATGAAGTTAAAAATTGCCTTACAGACGTTTCAATGGATGTGGCTGAGAAGTTTGTGCACTGGCATCGAATAAAGTGCGCCGCGTACCGGAGTTCAAATCCAAACCATGCGGGTAAATTGACATATGGGTTTTGGTTATTTTTCAGGGGGGGGGTCATCAATTTTTTTCGTCTGACAAAGGGGGGGGGTCATCTTTTTTTCACAAAAAATGCAGGGGGGTCTATATTTTTTTGACACAGGCGACAAGATTTTGCCGGCCCCCCCCAGGCCGTAAAAACTGAACGCTCCCTAAGCTTATGGAGCTTTATCAAGGACTGGACTTTCTCCTGGATAAAGCTCCATCACTTAAACACCACTAAGTTATAACTGGATTGATGAAAACAAATTTAACAAACAATTATGAAGTCTTTTGGAAAAATTTGATCACTGATGAAAATAGTAAACTAAGAATGTATGCCAAAATAAAACGTAATTTTAGATTAGAACCCTTACAGTTACAAGGTGAGAAAAGAAAATTACTCACCAAACTTCGCATTAGCAATCATGATCTAGCAATTGAAAAAGGGAGACACACTGTTCCAAAAACCCCAATTACTGAAAGATACTGCAATCAGTGTAACACCAACAGTATTGAAGATGAAACACACTTTTTATTAGTCTGTCAGAAATACAAAGTCCAAAGAAAGAACTTTTTCAGTAAAATCAATTTCCCAAACGACAATACTGAAAGTCAGCTTATTTCTCTACTAACAAAACAAGAGTTATCTTTTAATGAACAACTTGCAGATTATATTACTTTATATAGACAAAGAAATACCTAGTTACATTTATTATTAGCTACTATTATTATACTCTAATACTTTATCTTTATTGAAGAAAATTTTAACTTATTTTTGTATCACACTTTTATTGCCACAAATGTGATGTAAATCCTATATTTACAAGCAAGCAATAAAAATTATTATTATTATCATTATATAGTCCTGTTCACAGTTCTGGTTGTTTGACGTAGGGGGCCTACACGACGAAGGCCCTTGTAAAAACTAGAAAGATTTCTATAAGGGCCTTTGCTGTGTATCGAACTACAAGTGACAGTGATTCTGTACCAAACACTACAACAACAACAACTTGCAAGCGGTGGGACAACGTATGTACAAGCATGTTGGAAATCTTTAATGAGCATCTCTTTGCCTTAGGATCGAGTTAGTAAGGATCACATTTGTATTACATTAGGGGTAGACCGTTTGAAATCCGGGGGGGGGGCTTGGAAGATCGATTGGGGAACATTATGTTTTCCTCACGGCTCGACTCAGAATTTTGTCCTAATTTTGTTTCCAACCTCAATCAACCCATCTTTTTGTCTTTAATAATTAATTTTTCAAATATACCAGAATTCAAAAATCCCTAATATGCAAAAGTATAACAATTGCTACAATTTTTCTGATCATACACCTTTCAGTAAACAATGTCACAAACAAAAAAAATTAATCTTTTCAGTGTTTTTGCTTTTGTATTAACTCCAATCCTTGGTACCGTTATTTTTACATCTTATTTAATGATGAAGTATTCAGAATTCAGCCTATTAATACAATATACATATATGTTAATACAATATGTACACTTATATCGCTGTCAGTTGTATTTCATAACATATACATTGAAATGTCAATATATTATAATACTGCTGCATATCAATATTCAGGCTGTGTTAATAAGTTTATTAAAGCATTTTCAACATGATTTTAAAAGAATGAAAATGATGTTAATAAGCTTACACAATACAATGTTGAATAAAAATCAAGTTTAACATGCCAACTGATCATTCTCATCTTTGTAAAATGACAAAGACGGGTAGTCATATAGGAACAGAAGTAAACTACCATTACGTTCAAGGAGATGCACTCCTTTTGTGTACTATAGTCAAAACATATTTTTGTGAACAGTGATACACATATTGTCACTTTTGGCCATTTTGAATTTTCTATTGATAATTGTCAAGTCTCCTAGGCTTCTATATGTTGCTTTCCAGCCTGATCTTATGTACCAGTATGTTTCCCTGACATGAGCGCCAATTGACCCGAACTCTTCTTCAGCTACACCAGAGTCGGAGCAATCTCTGTCACTGTCACTACCGGTATGCAGTGACAGAGATACTGCCCGTAGGTAGTATGCCAGTAGCCGGGCAGTGGCTGTATATAACTTTGACAATTTTGACAATATTTTTGCTGTTTATACAACTGCGTTCTTGTTCTACTCCCTATAGTTGAACTGTCCAGTATCACAGGCACCCATGGGCTGGGTAGTCTGCTAGATCAATCGATTTTCTGCTTGATCTATCTACCCCGTGCTCGAGTACGCGGTCGATAGATCGAGCAGAAAATCGATCGATCTAGCAGACTACCCAGCCCACGGACGCCTGTGTTCATTACTCAGCTTGCCAACACAGCCTGTGTATGTATAATGTGCATTTGTATCATTGACAAATGACTTTCAGTCTAGACTCTAATTCGTTTATCACCAATAGTATTTACATATACAGGCTTTGTCGACAAACGTTAACTGAATATTGTGTGTTTCAGCATGCTGTAGGGAGATAGCAAGAAACTCTATTTGATACATTGCATAAAAATGAAAAATTACCAACAGTTACAGCTTCTGTGCCAATAAAAGGCTTTGAAATAAAGGTCATGAAATGCGACAAAATGGTTCTAGATTTTAAATAATAGTGACATTAGAACCATTGGATAGCATAAAATGTCATTCGTTTTTCATTATATAACCTACCAAACTATGACATCTAAAAATATTAATAATAAAAGGGAACCAAAATATTTTCAGGTAGGCCTAACCCCCTCATACGCAGAGCAAAACTTTTAGGTCCCCACTCTACTACCCCCAGAATTTTCAAATCCCAGATGAATTTCTCTAGCCCCCCGGCCAGTATTTGTGAATGCAGTCTAATGTTAGTTTTCTGCAGAATGTTGCTATTCAGATGAACTTCTGACTTAGTTTTCTAAAAGTGCATGGCTTCATCGTGATTTTGCTTCAGTAACTTCAACGTCTCACTTTACTCTGCGCAGTGCCCAGTATTCAGAACATAGAGTTTTGCTGGCAGCATGAGAGCCCCTCAAATCCTTTAAAGAATAGTGATCGAATGTAGAATCAGTAATGCTGATTCCTACGTCATGGCACCATCACACCATTTCATGATTGCTATGCAGTGAGAGGTACGTTTTCCTTCATTGATCGTGTCTGTAACTAAGGGCAACGCCACTGTTGTTCTGTTCGCTTGTGTTATCACACTTATTTTCCGTATCGCTAAAAGCTCTGTTTCTCTTAAAAACATAAAATCTTGGCCTATAAGTGAGTACACGTAGTCGACAGAAGGAACGCATTTCTGTGATATTCAAGATCAGAAGTTTGATGGCAATGACCAAAATTTTTCACCAAAAACGACTCGATTACAGATAAATTTCACAAAATCTCACCGCCTTCTACGACCTTTGTCGATTTGACTGCTGATAAAAAACAACAGTACCCTGAGCAGAGCTAAATACTCGCCATGATACACTGAGTCACACATAGGCAGATGCGATACAGGGCACAAAGGTAAAATCTTCTATCTCACATGTGATCAGTTAAAAACACGCGTACAGTCTGTTTCTAATAATGAAATTACATAAACGAAATTGAAATATGCGATACGATATACCTTTTATTCGCATTTTCTTGTTGTTCAATGATCGAAAATCTTTGTCGCCTTCCTATCATAAATACAAACATCGCATTCATGACTGCAGATTTAAGATTCATTGGCATACTCAGGTTTGTGGGTTACAATGTTTAAAAGGCACGAAAGTTGAGTTTTCTTAAAAGTTTTCCTCGAATTTGGTGCTTCCCATGTAAACAATTCATAGACCTGCAAGTTTCATTTGTCGCCAGTTTGTTTGTTAGATTAGCATGAGGAACAAGTATATATTTCCCATTTATTGCCCATACAGAAGAAACCTTTACCGCGATTAACGTTGGGGTGTTAAAAAATCTAGACGAGATCAGAAATTGCATTTTTCTAATTCTCAGTGATTTGTCACTTTGCAGACCGTTCAGAGTTTTAACTTCAGAAGGCGTGAAATTTTCAAAGCTGCTTGTCAAACAGGTGATCCCTATAAACATGTCTCAGGTTTTTTATGATTAATAAGGCGACAATGTGTTAACAATAAGGTGATATGACTTTGATGATTCATTCGGAAAAGACTAGCGAGACACGTACTCTGAAATTCAATTTTTAGGCATATTCCTAATGATGTTAAACAGCATGCAATTAAAATCGGTTTAAGAGATTCAATTGGAAACAAAGGCAATACGAAGTATGAAGTACGTGTGTCGCGTTAACATTCGTTCACAACCAGGCAATTGCCCGCTTTTGTCATACCTTTTGTCAATTTAACGAAATGTGCTTCGCTTTGCCTAAAATCTTTGAAAACTGAAGCTCATCGCTCTGCAGTTAAATAGTTCACAAATATAGATATATATTGACTGTATTTGGAATGAACTGGAAAAAACGTAAAGTTTTCTCGGATTTAAATTGCAATCGTTGTGGGTATTTTTACTTCTACTTGAAATCGTGTCAACTGTCGAAGTGGTCTTTCCCTCTATACTTATATAATATTGCATCTCACAATCTCTAAGCTGATCTGTTACTACTGACTTTACTGCGATCACCAATGTCTGTTTTTACCCCTGAATTAAAACAATTCCTCTATTTTTAAACATAAAACATTAAACAAAACGTTTAGATAAAACATTTTACATAGGATTCAATTGTCGCCAGTAGTTGATTTGTTGAACAAGGCTTTCCAATCATTGAACTGCTATGATAAATTCGGCATCTGGACGCGGATAATCGGGTTAGAGGAGTGGTCACGTGATCCGCACAGGTGCCTTTCAGTGCATAATTAATCTATGAGAATGATTCTACCCTGTTCAACGCCACCGAACACTTTATACGTTTTGAAGTTTGGCACTAAAAAGAAATCTATTTGATCGAACGATCCTAAACCTAAATCTGTATTCAATTACTGTCCCGATAGACTGTGGTACAATACACCCAATATTACTGAAATTATACTTGTAAGTATTATGGGATATACCAGTAAACTGAAAAATTTCAAAACACAACATCAGTGGGATTCTATATGAAGCTTGGAAACGGATGTTTCAAACGCATCGGTGCTACAAAGATTATACCCAACAGTGCGCTAACCATGCACAGCTACGCCAACGCCAATGTTTAAACGCATGACTTTTTGGAAAACGTTTGCCTTTTCCGGTAGAACTGTATGTGCATTTGCAAATGAAATGTCCGATAAACATAAAGAAACATAAAGTAATGGCAAAATGGTTTCGTTTTCGGAGAGTTATAGGTGTCGTTTTATGCATTTCAAATAATTCTTCGAACTGTATCCTTCTGAGGGAATACATGTGCTCTTCCTTTCACATCATGTTTGACTGGTGTGAATATTATGAGTCCTATCGCAGCTGTTTTACGCAATAATCCCGACGCCATACCGTAAGTAGTTCCGGTGACAGTGAAAAGATGATTCGTACTTTAACTTCTTATCTCTACTTTCTAAACGATAGGAAATAGCAATACTGATCTGGACAGGGGATATATGATGATTTTCAGTGATTTTATGTACTTTACATTTCTTTTATATAAAGAAGTTTATTGAGGTATTCCTACTTTCCCGTTGAATTGCTTTACCATCTTGAGGCCAGGTAGTAAATTGTTTACATCAGAACTGTTTATTCGAACACGCCTTTCCCTCTATTAAGGCCACCAATTTGTCCATACGACAAACATTTCCTCTACTCGCCCTAGAAATTTATGGCTGCTTGCAGCTCTCTGGCAAGGTTTCTTGTGATTGGTCTATTTCTACAAGTTTCATTCTAAAAGGAATCTGTGGGTTTCTTTTACAGGTGCGTAAACCACACAACCAACGGCATTACGCCTATGTCTTTAGGCAAGCTGCAAGCCGTCCAGAAACTTACGACAGTTTTATCGTTCTCAACGTTGCGGCACAAGACGGGTTCTTACTTTCTGATCTATTGCCACCTCTTTCTTTGCTCGTTGAAGAAATAATCTCTTGCAAATTGCTGTCTGCATTCGGATGATTATATTAGGCTTACGTTCAATCTCAAAATTGTTCTCGCCCTAAACCTCCACCCAGGGCAAAGTGACAAAAAGCAATTCTAAAAAGTTACACCAGTTGGCCCGTTTGAGGGCAGTATTATGCGACTGTCCTGGCATACTTTTTGAAACCGTTGTGGCAAACAAGATAAATACTGCTATTTCGTTCCTTCCTTGAAATTTCATTTTGTCATAGACCTTAAAAACGGACATTGTCAAGATACATTTTAAAAACAACAGCCATAGCCTTGCTCACAATTTCTTTAAATCGGCTGGTGGGTAGCATTTGTGTGCTCAAGATATATACAACTAGCTAAATCTAGATCTGTAATGTCGGGTCAAATGCCAATATTCAAGACTCGACTCATCATCAGCTCTAGATAAAATGATAGATTGTTCTTCGTGCACTGCATGACGGGCATAATCAGGACAGGCCCGACACTCGTCAGTGGACAAAAGATTAATCATGGATCTACACGCCTGTTAAACAAATGCATTAGATTTCGTTTAACAGTGAGAAAGGGACCAATCACAGACAACCTTGAAGGAGAGGCTACATTAATCTCACACTTTCGAAGAGCATTTGATTATGATTACCTTTGTGAACATTTTCTTGAAATGCTCCATTGGTTGGTTGCACCTGCTCACAGCAATGCAGGATAATAAAAAGCATTGTTTCAGTATGCAAATACACTACTTAAAATTCACATTTCAAACTTTATAAACTGTCGAGCAATATCTCATGAAGGAATCCGCAATATGTACCATTAATTGTTCTAAAGAAAGCGAATGATTGCCTTTCCATTTCGATTCTTAATTTTCCAAACGCGACTATTATGATGTAATCCAGAGTTGAACGGTTATTTTATATTCTTTTTTAAATAAGGCGGACCAACCTACCTGGTTTCATCTACTTTTAAGGGCAATAAAAATAAAAAAAAGGTCTCCTCAATGAAATGTTTTTGCATTCGACCATCTTAATTGTTATTTTATGTATTTTTTTTTTCCAGGGCGACATGTTTTGCTACATGGAAAATATACAAGGCGGGAAAAGAATCACCCGTCTTGTGCAGAATCTTCTGAGCCCCTGTCCATCTTCTTCGACAGTTACCGTCTTACACGCCAGACATGGCGATATGTGGACGTGGGTGGCTTCTGCAGATTGGAATATTCTATCTTCCATGCTCCATTGAAGCGTTGCTTTTCCATCTTCACACCATATTTGGTCCGCTACGCTATCGGGAAGGCATGTACCATATCCGTGTATGGGGAAATAGATGTGCTCGGTTAGGGTTTTGCAATACCGACCATAAAAATTGGCGAGGACTAGAATGTCTGAACAGCTGACTATCTTTCGTATCTAAAGTGCGGAAATTTCAATGGTCGCAAAACGGCAGACGCAGACAAGTATGCCGCTGCAAGTGCTTCAAAACTCTCGTCACAAAGACACAAATGTACAAATTTTATTCTGCGTCTACTTTTGCCGCAGATAGTAATATCTATATCTGCCAAACATCAATTTATATTAATTTTCTTTTTCATAGAAAATTTACCTTTCAATGACTCAGCAGAAATTTAACGGTGAAAATTCTACGTGGATTTTAGTATCTTCGCCGCAGCAGTTGACGGCTGTGCCGATAGAACTTTAACAAAATTATCGTACTGCTCTTGAGGAGTCAAATTAAACCCTGCTTGAAGGCATGTACCATATCCGAGTATGGGGAAATAGATGTGCTCGGTAAGGGTTTGGCAATACCGACCATAAAAATTGGCGAGGACTAGAATGTCTTGGGGGCGGGAATGGGTGACAGGTGTATCCGATGAAAAGCTGACAATTTTCCGGACATAGGTGCGTGACTAAGAATGTCATTGGCGGGACCAGGGTAACTGATTGTCCGGTAAAAGACTGACAATCTTCGGTACCACAAGTACGGGTATTTTAATGTCTGATGGCGGCGATTAGACGACATAAGCGCTAGGTAATGGGCGACAAATTTCCCGTGTTTAAAGTCCGACGATTAGCATTGCATTCAATTGGCTGCCTCGGACAGATATGCCGGAAAAGAGGTTGAAGATTTCCTCTACGAAATGAGCGTAGATCGGAATCATTGTCAACGGTAGCACACCACATGTGCGCCCGGAAAAGGGTCGATGTTTTCCGTACTGAAGCCTGTAGATTGGAATGGCCGTCAGCGGGCAGTCGGCGAAAGCTTCACCCGATGAAGGATTGACATTCTGTGGTACCTAAAGTCCGTGAAAGTGAACGACTCTGAGCGGGCAGCTTGCGACATGTGCCCGATAAACAGCTGACTATCTTTCGTAGCTAAAGTGCGGAAATTTCAATGGTCGCAAAATGGCAGACGCAGACAAGTATGCCGCTGCAAGTGCTTCAAAATTCTCGTCACAAAGCCACAAATTTACAAATTTTATTCTGCGTCTACTTTTGCCGCAGATAGTAATACCTATATCTGCCAAACATTAATTTATATTAATTTTCTTTTTCATAGAAAATTTACCTTTCAATGTCTCAGCACAAATTTAACGGTGAAAATTCTACGTGGATTTTAATATGTTCGCCGCAGCAGTTGACGGCTGTGCCGGTAGAACTTTAACAAAATTATCGTACTGCTCTTAAGGAGTCAAACTAAACCCTGCTGGAAGGCATGTACCACATCCGTGTATGGGGAAATAGATGTGCTCGGTAAGGGTTTGGCAATGCCGACCATAAAAATGACGAGTACTAGAATGTCTTGGGGCGGGAATGGGTGACAGGTGTATCCGATGAAAAGCTGACAATTTTCCGGACATAGGTGCGTGACTAAGAATGTCATTGGCGGGACCAGGGTAACTGATTGTCCGGTAAAAGACTGACAATCTTCGGTACCACAAATACGGGTATTTTAATGTCTGATGGCGGCGATTAGACGACATAAGCGCTAGGTAATGGGCGACAAATTTCCCGTGTTTAAGTCCGACGATTAGCATTGCATTCAATTGGCTGCCTCGGGCAGATATGCCGCAAAAGAGGTTGAAAATTTCCTCTACGAAATGAGCGTAGATCGGAATCATTGTCAACGGCAGCACACCACATGTGCGCCCGGAAAAGGGTCGATGTTTTCCGTATTGAAGCTCTACAATCTGCGATACCTAAAGTCCGTGAAAGTGAACGACTCTGAGCGGGCAGCTTGCGACATGTGCCCGATAAACAGCTGACTATCTTCCGTAGCTAAAGTGCGGAAATTTCAATGGTCGTAAAACGGCAGACGCAAACAAGTATGCCGCTGCAAGTGCTTCAAAACACTCGTCACAAAGACACAAATTTACAAATTTTATTCTGCGTCTACTTTTGCCGCAGATAGTAATATCTATATCTGCCGAACATCAATTTATATTAACCCTTTTCCTGCCGAGCGCCCCTGTCCGTTATCCTGCCAAGTCGGTCAAAACAGGCCCCTTTTTGCGTGTCTACAGAAGATAGGCTCTCCTGCACGCTTTCCTGCCAGGCATTTTGCGGGAAAATACCGCATTTTCGGGGTACGATTACCGACCATATACGTGTTAGACTTCAAAAATTTTGCATGCCCGTATAGAGGGGCAACCGCTGATGAGGTTGTGTCCAGAAATGACGAGGTCACGGGCGTTGTTTGCCCCGGGGGACGTGCACTTTTATGCCCTTTTCTAGCTTACTTTCGCGGAAGTAAAGCTCGTTCGCCGGCACGCACGGCCACACCGGGGAAACGTCACCTCTCTCGTGGGTTAGTAGAAGACCCAGGGGTTAGTGCTATGGGTGCGGCAGCACCCTCAAACCTGTCCTGTTTCCCCTGGGTTGTGTCACTTGGCCACGTACTTTGAACGACTTGGAAGTGTCGCACAGTGCAGTCTGCTTTGACGTAGTGTCAACGACATAGTTCCGCCATTGAAGGAAGGCGTGTACGTAGTTTGGCCAGTTCAGTGAACACTTAGCTCGTTAGTGTTACCGTTTCCTAACAGGTTAGTTGTGCAGTTGTTACTAAGGTGCAGTTTTGTACCACCTTAGCTCTGGACAGTGCAACTGCCTATGCACTAACCCCAACGACAGATGGTTGGTACAACGTCTACGTCGCACGAGCACAGCCTCCGTTGGGCTGTGCCCCTCCCACGTGATACAACGCTTGTCATCCATTACTATAGCGTCCTTACGGATCTGCCAAAAACGAAAGTGGGGGTAAAAACAAAACAAACGAAAATATGCGATCATAGATAGTATTTTATTCGGGAATAATTTACATTATGCCGAACAATAAATCTCGGAGTCTGTCTCGACGTCCGAGTGCATGGTCCGTGTTTCAAAAATTACAATCGGGGTGGCAGATCCGTGTTTCAAAAATTATAATAGGGAAATTGTACAAAATAATCCGTCTAAACAAAACAAACGAAAATATGCGATCCATAGATAGTATTTTATTCGGGAATAATTTACATTATGCCGAATAATAAATCTCAGAGTCTGTCTCGACGTCCGAGTGCATGGTCCGTGTTACAAAGATTACAATCGGGGGATTGTACAAAATAATCCGTGTTTCAATTTACAATCAGCGGGATCGTAAAGCACAAACGGCACGGCACAACCGTGCTCAAAATGTGATCATGGTCCGTGTTAAGAATACAGTCAAGCCACTGTTAGGCGAAGCTGTCCCTTGTCCGTTATTTACGTCGGGTTCTCTTGCTGATGGGTGTCGTCGGGGCTGTGTGAGTAGAGGTCTGCACGCCAATGCTCCTCTTACCTCGTAGCATCATGCGATGATGAAAAGCCGCAAAACACTCGCCCTCGTGAAGATGAACCCCGCACAGACTACATCCTTTGGACGTCTCAGACAGTCGTCCGCTCGCAGTGGTCTTACCCTCTCTGCTGCATACTTTACAGCATTTCTGCCGCCCCTCCAAACGGCTGACAACGTGCATCGGCTGATTTTGTGGATTGATGTACGAGGCAAGAGAAACGGTGGCCTCGACCTCTCTCACACTGGGCTGCGATCGCCCACAATAACCGCCAATGAGTTGTTTCCCGACACGCAGATGAAACATCTTATGGGTCAGCTTACTATCAGGGTGTACATGCTTGAAGCATATATATGCATTTACCAGGGCAACATCAATCAGGTAACATGCCAGATATGTCCACCATCTGCCAGTGTGAAAGTACTTGCGCTTCTGGTTGGCTCGGTCGACGCCTCCCATGTACCGGCGATAATTATACAGCGACAGAGGCACTTGTCGCCGCTCGTCTCCCTCCCCCACTGGCACGCACTCCAAGGGTGGATAGACCGTATGCAAGATCAGCACCTGAGCGTTACTATCCTGATAAGCAGTGATGTTAAGACGAGAGTCCGTTCTGGTCGTGGCTTTCATATCCCCAACAGACAGAGGAAGGCGCTTCCTCTTACCCGGCGGAATTAATTGAGGGGGCATGGTGCGACGATTACGGCGGTTAAAACTCCCGACCATGTAGATCCCGGTCTCCATCAGCTCTCTAGCAGTAACGACCGTGCTAAACAGGCTATCACAGAATAGGCTGTGATTATATCCACAGAATGGCTGGACCAGCTCCATCGTAATTCTTTTCACCACACCTCGCTCCTGCCGTCTCCCATCAGTCCGATCCCGAAATTTCACACCTAGGTACGGTGCAAAGTTAGCGATGTATGCAGTGGTGGAGTCGCACAGCTGCCATAGCTCGAAACCGTCTCGATCAGGCTTATGCGGTAATCTCTGCTTAAATTTAGAACGGCCCTTAAATCGCACCATGCCCTCGTCGATGGAGATCTCTCTACCCATCTTATAATTATTTATGCACCGGTCAACTATGGGCTCCATCCATGGATTGATTTTATACAGGGGATCCTCCTGACACCGACGTCGGCGGCGTGCCTCATCAGGATCACGACGTGGATCGTTCTCTGGGTCTGCCAGATGAAAGTATCGCATAAGCTGCTGAAAGCGACTGCGGGTAATCACAGTAGAAATACCCTGGTTTCTCAGAAAGGGATCGCTAGACCAATAATCCTCCACTGATGATTTACGGTCGATACCCATACAGACTAAGACGCCAATGAACGCCTGCACCTCTCGGTAGTCAGCGTTACGCCAGTATTTATCTATTTTCCTAGCGATATATCGCTGGTGGAATTTGGCGTATTTATTAGTCTCGTCCTGGCCAATCTGATCAGTGTAGCTGGAATAAACTTAAAAAAGTAATCGAGCTCACGGGAGTGGCTGGGCAAGGTGAAAGTCGGTCCTCTCTCATGGTCAAAATCGGTCTCCTCAAATATATTAGCATCGGTAGTCTCCGACATACGCCAGACAGGAGGGGTGTCGTCCTCCGCCAACACAGCAGCAACGTCATCATCGTCGTCAGAGCTTGCCTCACCTACATACTGCCTGTCATAAAAGTCATCGTCCTCTGCCGCATCCTCGTCAACCTCCGAGTCGGACTCAGCGGTGATATCACCGTCGTCTGGGCGTCTGGGCCTGAACTCGCCCGTAGCGGCATCAAGGATCATATCTGGCTCAAAATCAGGTGGGCTATCCTGATAACGAACCCTCCGCACTATCTTTTCGGCGGGGACATCGCAGCACACGAAACTATGGCAGGAGCGGGCTGGGCAGCCTCTGCTGATGACGAGGACTCAAGCTCTTTCGCACTGGGCACAGGAACCTCTCCTGACGCAGGATGAGGGCTCATGGTGCACGCAACAGGTGGTGTCTCTCCCGGATCAGCCGGGGGAGAACCAATGGCATCAGCCGTCTCGTTACTCACTGTCTCACTAGCAGCAGCAGACGTAGTCTGTGCAGGTGAAGTATCTCCCACAAGAGCAGATGTAGTCTCTGCAGGTGAAGTAGTCTCTCCCGGAGCAGCCGGGTGAGAACCACTGGCAACCGGTGACCCGTCATCATCCTCATCGGCAGAACGATCGGTCTTACGTTTACGCTTACCACTGGGTTTTTCAGCCGGAGATGGCTTCGCCTTACGGGAGCGTTTCTTGCCCGACTTCTTAGAACGTTTACTAGGGACATCACAACGATCGCTACCACTACCGGCCGGAGACTCTGCATCTTTGAGCTTCAGTCGTCTGCTCGCCTTCAGAAAACTTTTGCGGTCCGTCAAGCTCATGTCTGGAACAGTGTCGACAGACTAGCAGGTCCCTCCCTTTTAAAGCCACAGGGAAACAAAGCCCTGGACATGATTGGACGCAGGGTGTTAATATATGCATCCACCTGTTATTATAATGACCTACGGCAATCAGTCCACCAACCGGCGCTGACATTCCTACCCGTCATGTAAATTGCCTGTCCGCACCATTTGATATGCTAATAATACTCATTTGCGATGCAAATCCCTCGAGCACTTAGCATAACATAGTCAATGTCATTAGCATCTCAACTTGACATTCCGTCCAGCTGGGTAGCAGTACGATAATTTTGTTAAAGTTCTATCGGCACAGCCGTCAACTGCTGCGGCGAAGATACTAAAATCCACGTAGAATTTTCACCGTTAAATTTCTGCTGAGACATTGAAAGGTAAATTTTCTATGAAACGAAAATTAATATAAATTCATGTTTGGCAGATATAGATATTACTATCTGCGGCAAAAGTAGACGCAGAATAAAATTTGTAAATTTGTGTCTTGTGACGAGAGTTTGAAGCACTTGCAGCGGCATACTTGTCTGCGTCTGCCGTTTTGCGACCTTGAAATTTCCGCACTTTAGCTAAGGAAGATAGTCAGCTGTTTATCGGGCACATGTCGCAAGCTGCCCGCTCAGAGTCGTTCACTTTCACGGACTTTAGGTACCGCAGATTGTACAGGCTTCAATACGGAAAACATCGACCCTTTCCGGGCACACATGTGGTGTGCTGCCTTGACAACGATGTCATCTAATCGCCACCATCAGACATTCAAATACCCGTACTTGTGGTACTGAAGATTGTCAGTCTTTCAGCTGACAATCATTTATCCTGGTCCCGCCAATGACATTCTTAGTCACGCACCTATGTCCGGAAAATTGTCAGCTTTTCATCGGATACACCTGTCACCCATTCCCGCCCCAAAGACATTCTAGTCCTCGCCAATTTTAATGGTCGGTATTGCCAAACCCTTACCGAGCACACCTATTTCCCCATTCTCGGATATGGTACATGCCTTCAAGCAGGGTTTAATTTGACTCCTCAAGAGCAGTACGATAATTTTGTTAAAGCTCTACCGGCACAGCCGTCAACTGCTGCGGCGAAGATATTAAAATCCAAGTAGAATTTTCACCGTTAAATTTGTGCTGAGACATTGAAATAGTCGGCTGAAAATATGGTTTGACCCTAAAAAAATTGCTACAAAAGGTTTCTCAACGGTTTTTGATAGAGTCAAATGTGCTTAATAACATATTAAAAGTCTACCAAAATCTGACCACCGGAAATGCGTCATTTTCAAGATGGCGTCCAAGATGGCCGCCATATACTTAAAATGGCCATAACTATACCCCCAAAAAATTGCTACAAAAGGTTTCTCAATGGATTTTGATAGAGTCAAATGTGCTTAATAACATATTAAAAGTCTACCAAAATCTGACCACCGGAAACGCGTCATTTTCAAGATGGCGTCCAAGATGGCCGCCATATACTTAAAATGGCCATAACTACTTAAATGTTAAACCTAGACTAGTGATGTCTGTGTCTACCACCATGTTTTAGTGGTTTAGGAATCCAACTATCATATCTAGATTATAGGCAAGTGGTCATAAGTCCCATAATTTGCATATTTGTACATGTATTAAAAATAATCACTGTCACATTCTTCGTCCAGAACATGTTGCTCATGTGGATTTTCACAATTTCCGAGGTTAGGTAGTAAAGGGAAAGCAACTCCACACATCGTTCATATTTTGGGTGTTTGCGTTTTGTGTATGAAATTGTGTATAATATAAGTGTATGTCATGTTTCGCTGTTTTAAGTAAAGTGTTGCTTAGCCATGGTGAGACGTATCCGTAATCTACGTGTCTTGATGTTACTCCACACTGGAGCGGAGAGACAAGTGTGACACTGCGATCCGTTGGCACTGTGTTTCGAAAACCGAGTTTTTTTAATCAGTCGCTTAAAATTCATTCTTGATTGGTGAGCCGTGTTGAATGGTTGATTGTTTTTATTTGGTAGTATATATGTTGTTCCACTTACGTTTATTGTTCAAGTAGGGAAGCTAGAATGTCTACTGGTTGGTCTTGATGTGTTTGTGTAGGTTCGTGTGAACCTGAGTTCGAGCTGTTGTCGCTTTTTGAAGTCTGGCACTTATAAGTGTATTGCCTATATTTCTGTTCCTTCTATATGCAATTATTGTTTGATTTTGGAACAGTTTTTTAGTGTTTCATCTTTTACTAGTTCACTCCAGTTTTCTGTCAGGGATTGCTTGATTTTTGTCATTTCGATGTACGGGTTATTTGTTGTTATGAAGACTACTGTATTGTTGGTGGCGTTCTTTCTTTCTTTTATTGTTCAAGCGTCTTTTTCGGCTTTTATGATCTGTTTCGCTGATAATGCGTTCTATTTCATCTTTTCATATTGTCTGTCTTGTAATTTTTCACTAAATTGAATGTGTGACTTTCTCTGTAAAATCGGTTTCGTTGTTGCATGTTCTGATGTATCATAATGTTTCACCTTTGATCAGACCTTTGAATGTTGCTGCCGGATGGCATGAGTTTCTTTGTAAGAACTGGAATGTATCTGTTGGTTTTGTGTGTCTTGGTGTTGAGAATGTTCTTTTTGTTGTATCGACGACCTTATAGATAGTCAGGTCTAAATATGTGATTCTTGAGAGGAGCTTTCATTCGAAAATTTGAAAGTAGGATGCATTTGTTGATGTTTGATATGAATTCATTGAGTTGGTGTTGTGTTCCGATGAAAATCAGAAAATCATCATCCCTGAACCTCAGCCAGGTCGGCATTTGTTGTTTGTGTTTCTGTATTATTCTCATTTCTGTCTCGTGAAATGTAATATCTGCTATTTTCGGAGACGAGAGAGACCCCCATAGAGCACCCCCATATTTGCCAGTAGCATTCATCGTTTAATTCAAATGTGTTGTTTTTTAAGATTATTTTAGCAGAGCTATCATATATTTCGTTGGTGGCTGCTTGATTATGTAATTGTTTGATGATCTTTTCTGATTTCATGCTCTGCCGACTGATTCAACTGCCTACTTGAACACCAAACGTAAGTGGAACAATATACTACCAAATAAAAACAATCAACCATTCAACACGTCTCACCAATCAAGAATGAATTTAAACGACTGATGAAGAAAACTCTGTTTTCGAAATGCAGCGCCAACGGATTGCAGTGTCACACTTGTCTCTCCGCTCCAGTGTGGAGTAACATCAAGACACGTAGATTACGGATACGTCTCACCATGGCTAAGCAACACTTTTCTTAAAACAGCCAAACATGACGTACACTTATATTATACACAATTTCATACACAAAACGCAAACACCCAAAATATGAACGATGTGTGGAGTTGCTTTCCCTTTACTACCTAACCTCGGAAATTGTGAAAATCCACATGAGCAACATGTTCTGGACGAAGAATGTGACAGTGATTATTTTTAATACATGTACAAATATGCAAATTATGGGACTTATGACCACTTGCCTATAATCTAGATATGATAGTTGGATTCCTAAACCACTAAAACATGGTGGTAGACACAGACATCACTAGTCTACGTTTAATATTTAAGTACCGGTAGTTATGGCCATTTTAAGTATATGGCGGCCATCTTGGACGCCATCTTGAAAATGACGCATTTCCGGTGGTCAGATTTTGGTAGACTTTTACTATGTTATTAAGCACATTTGACTCTATCAAAAACCGTTGAGAAACCTTTTGTAGCAATTTTTTGGGGTATAGTTATGGCCATTTTAAGTATATGGCGGCCATCTTGGACGCCATCTTGAAAATGACGCATTTCCGGTGGTCAGATTTTGGTAGACTTTTAATATGTTATTAAGCACATTTGACTCTATCAAAAACCGTTGAGAAACCTTTTGTAGCATTTTTTTGGGGGTATAGTTATGGCCATTTTAAGTATATGGCGGCCATCTTGGACGCCATCTTGAAAATGACGCATTTCCGGTGGTCAGATTTTGGTAGACTTTTAATATGTTATTAAGCACATTTGACTCTATCAAAATCCGTTGAGAAACCTTTTGTAGCAATTTTTTTGGGGTAAGGTCTTTTTTTTTCATAAATGCAGCCGACTAAAAGGTAAATTTTCTATGAAAAAGAAAATTAATATAAATTAATGTTTGGCAGATATAGGTATTACTATCTGCGGCAAAAGTAGACGCAGAATAAAATTTGTAAATTTGTGGCTTTGTGACGAGAATTTTGAAGCACTTGCAGCGGCATACTTGTCTGCGTCTGCCGTTTTGCGACCATTGAAATTTCCGCACTTTAGATACGAAAGATAGTCAGCTGTTTATCGGGCACATGTCGCAAGCTGCCCGCTCAGAGTCGTTCACTTTCACGGACTTAAGGTAACACAGATTGTACAGGCTTTAATACGTACGGAAAACATTGACCCTTTTCCGGGCGCACATGTGGTGTGCTGCGTTGACAACGATTCAATCTACGCTCATTCCGTAGGGGAAATTTTCAACCTCTTTTCCGGCATATCTGTCCGAGGCAGCCAATTGAATGCAATGCTAATCGTCGGACTTTAAACACGGGAAATTTGTCTCCCATTACCAAGCGCTATGTCGTCTAATCTCCGCCATCAGACATTAAAATACCCGTACTTGTGGAACTGAAGATGGTCAGTCTTTTACCGGACAATCAGTTACCCTGGTCCCGCCAATGACATTCTTAGTCACGCACCTATGTCCGAAAAATTGTCAGCTTTTCATCGGATACATCTGTCACCCATTCCCGCCCTAAGGCATTCTAGTCCTCGCCAATTTTAAATAATGGTCGGTATAGCAAAACCCTTACCGAGCACATCTATTTCCAAATACACGGATATGGTACATGCCTTCCAGCAGGGTTTAGTTTGACTCCTTAAGAGCAGTACGATAATTTTCTTAAAGTTCTATTGGCACAGCCGTCAACTGCTGCGGCGAAGATACTAAAATCCACGTAGAATTTTCACCGTTAAATTTCTGCTGAGTCATTGAAAGGTAAATTTTCTATGAAAAAGAAAATTAATGTCTCAGCAGAAATTTAACGGTGAAAATTCTACGTGGATTTTAGTATCTTCGCCGCAGCAGTTGACGGCTGTGCCGATAGAACTTTAACAAAATCATCGTACTGCTCTTGAGGAGTCAAGCTAAACCCTGCTGGAAGGCATGTACCACATCCGTGTATGGGGAAATAGATGTGCTCGGTAAGGGTTTGGCAATACCGACCATTAAAATTGGCGAGGACTAGAATGTCTTGGGCCGGGAATGGGTGACAGATGTATCCGATGAAAAGCTGACAATTTTTTGGACATAGGTGCGTGACTAAGAATGTCATTGGCGGGACTATTGTAACTGATTGTCCGGTAAAAGACTTACAATCTTCGGTACCAAAGTACCGATATTTTAATGTCTGATGGCGGCGATTAGATGACATCTTTGTCAACGGCAGCACACCACATGTGCGCCCGGAAAAGGGTCGATGTTTTCCGTATTGAAGCCTGTACAATCTGCGGTACCTAAAGTTCGTGAAAGTGACCGACTCTGAGCGGGCAGCTTGCGACATGTGCCCGATAAACAGCTGACTATCTTCCGTAGCTAAAGTGTGGAAATTTCAATGGTCGCAAAATGGCAGATGCAGACAAGTATGTCGCTGCAAGTGCTTCAACAAATTTTATTCTGCGTTTACTTTTGCCGCAGATAGTAATATCTATATCTGCCAAACATCAATTTATATTAATTTTCTTTTTCATAGAAAATTTACCTTTCAATGACTCAGCAGAAATTTAACGGTGAAAATTCTACGTGGATTTTAGTATCTTCGTCTGAGCAGTTGACGGCTGTGCCGATAGAACTTTAACAAAATCACCGTACTGCTCTTAAGGAGTCAAACTAAACCCTGCTGGAAGGCATGTACCACATCCGTGTATGGGGAAATAGATGTGCTCGGTAAGGGTTTGGCAATACCGACCATTAAAATTGGCGAGGACTAGAATGTCTTTGGGGCGGGAATGGGTGACAGGTGTATCCGATGAAAAGCTGACAATTTTCCGGACATAGGTGCGTGACTAAGAATGTCATTGGCGGGACAATGGTAACTGATTGTTAGCTAAAAGACTGACAATCTTCGGTACCACAAGTACGGGTATTTGAATGTCTGATGGTGGCGATTAGATGACATCGTTGTCAACGGCAGCACACCACATGTGTGCCCGGAAAAGGGTCAATGTTTTCCGTATTGAAGCCTGTACAATGTGCGGTACCTAAAGTCCGTGAAAGTGACCGACTCTGAGCGGGCAGCTTGCGACATGTGCCCGATAAACAGCTGACTATCTTCCTTAGCTAAAGTGCGGAAATTTCAAGGGTCGCAAAACGGCAGACGCAGACAAGTATGCCGCTGCAAGTGCTTCAAAACTCGTCACAAAGACACAAATGTACAAATTTTATTCTGCGTCTACTTTTGCCGCAGATAGTAATATCTATATCTGCCAAACATCAATTTAATTTTCTTTTTCATAGAAAATTTACCTTTCAATGACTCAGCAGAAATTTAACGGTGAAAATTCTACGTGGATTTTAGTATCTTCGTCTGAGCAGTTGACGGCTGTGCCGATAGAACTTTACAAAATCACCGTACTGCTCTTAAGGAGTCAACTAAACCCTGCTGGAAGGCATGTACCACATCCGTGTATGGGGAAATAGATGTGCTCGGTAAGGGTTTGGCAATACCGACCATTAAAATTGGCGAGGACTAGAATGTCTTTGCCGGGAATGGGTGACAGGTGTATCCGATGAAAAGCTGACAATTTTCCGGACATAGGTGCGTGACTAAGAATGTCATTGGCGGGACAATGGTAACTGATTGTTAGCTAAAAGACTGACAATCTTCGGTACCACAAGTACGGGTATTTGAATGTCTGATGGTGGCGATTAGATGACATCGTTGTCAACGGCAGCACACCACATGTGTGCCCGGAAAAGGGTCAATGTTTTCCGTATTGAAGCCTGTACAATGTGCGGTACCTAAAGTCCGTGAAAGTGACCGACTCTGAGCGGGCAGCTTGCGACATGTGCCCGATAAACAGCTGACTATCTTCCTTAGCTAAAGTGCGGAAATTTCAAGGGTCGCAAAACGGCAGACGCAGACAAGTATGCCGCTGCAAGTGCTTCAAAACTCTCGTCACAAAGACACAAATGTACAAATTTTATTCTGCGTCTACTTTTGCCGCAGATAGTAATATCTATATCTGCCAAACATCAATTTAATTTTCTTTTTCATAGAAAATTTACCTTTCAATGACTCAGCAGAAATTTAACGGTGAAAATTCTACGTGGATTTTAGTATCTTCGCCGCAGCAGTTGACGGCTGTGCCGATAGAACTTTAACAAAATCACCGTACTGCTCTTAAGGAGTCAAACTAAACCCTGCTGGAAGGCATGTACCACATCCGTGTATGGGGAAATAGATGTGCTCGGTAAGGGTTTGGCAATACCGACCATTAAAATTGGCGAGGACTAGAATGTCTTTGGCCGGAATGGGTGACAGGAGTATCCGATGAAAAGCTGACAATTTTCCGGACATAGGTGCGTGACTAAGAATGTCATTGGCGGGACTATGGTAACTGATTGTCCGGTAAAAGACTTACAATCTTCGGTACCAAAAGTACCGATATTTTAATGTCTGATGGTGGCGATTAGATGACATCTTTGTCAACGGCAGCACACCACGTGTGCGCCCCGAAAAGGGTCGATGTTTTCCGTACTGAAGCCTGTACAATGTGCGGTACCGAAAGTTCGTGAAAGTGACCGACTCTGAGCGGGCAGCTTGCGACATGTGCCCGATAAACAGCTGACTAGCTTCCTTAGCTAAAGTGGCGGAAATTTCAAGGGTCGCAAAACTGCAGACGCAGACAAGTATGCCGCTGCAAGTGCTTCAAAACTCTCGTCACAAAGACACAAATGTACAAATTTTATTCTGCGTCTACTTTTGCCGCAGATAGTAATATCTATATCTGCCAAACATCAATTTATATTAATTTTCTTTTTCATAGAAAATTTACCTTTCAATGACTCAGCAGAAATTTAACGGTGAAAATTCTACGTGGATTTTAGTATCTTCGCCGCAGCAGTTGACGGCTGTGCCGATAGAACTTTAACAAAATTATCGTACTGCTCTTAAGGAGTCAAACTTAACCCTGCTGGAAGGCACGTACCATATCCGTGTATAGGGAAGTAGATGTGCTCGGTAAGGTTTTGGCAATACCGACCATAAAAATTGGCGAGGACTAGAATGTCTTTGGGCGGGAATGGGTGACAGGTGTATCCGATAAAAAGTTGACAATCTTCCGGACATAAATGCGTGACTAAGAATGTCATTGGCGGGACCAGGGTAACTGATTGTCCGGTAAAACACTGACAATCTTCGGTACCACAAGTACGGATATTTTAATGTCTGATGGCGGCGATTATGCGACATAAGCGCTATGTAATGTGAGACAAATTTCCCGTGTTTAAAGTCCGACGATTAGCATTGCATTCAATTGGCTGCCTCGAACAGATATGCCGGAAAAGAGGTTGAAAATTTCCTCTACGAAATGAGCGTAGATCGGAATCATTGTCAACGGCAGCACACCACATGTGCGCCCGGAAAAGGGTCGATGTTTTCCGTACTGAAGCCCAGCTGGAAGCCTGTAGATTGGAATGGCCGTCAGCGGGCAGTCGGCGAAAGCTTCACCCGATGAAGGATTGACAATCTGTGGTACCTAAAGTCCGTGAAAGTGAACGACTCTGAGCGGGCAGCTTGCGACATGTGCCCGATAAACAGCTGACTATCTTTCGTAGCTAAAGTGCGGAAATTTCAATGGTCGCAAAACGGCAGACGCAGACAAGTATGCCGCTGCAAGTGCTTCAAAACTCTCGTCACAAAGACACAAATGTACAAATTTTATTCTGCGTCTACTTTTGCCGCAGATAGTAATATCTATATCTGCCAAACATCAATTTATATTAATTTTCTTTTTCATAGAAAATTTACCTTTCAATGACTCAGCAGAAATTTAACGGTGAAAATTCTACGTGGATTTTAGTATCTTCGCCGCAGCAGTTGACGGCTGTGCCGATAGAACTTTAAGAAAATTATCGTACTGCTCTTAAGGAGTCAAACTAAACACTGCTGGGTGATGACTTCAAGTTGATAGATTTTATTGAAGAAAGCTGCTAGCTGCTTGGTTCCAGGACTCGCCTGACCTCTCGAACGTAGTGCACTGGGTCTCTACATTGCTCATGGCCAAGGTTAAACCAAATCCGGTATCGACACAGGTGTTTGGACTTTCTGATGTCTTCACCGTTTTGAACAACTCCAATTACTCTGCTGTCTTTAGTGATACTAGCTGAAGTCTTCACATCCCAACACCGTTCTCCAAGACTGATCCCTTCAGCTTTCTCTACTTCAAGGCCTTCAAGGTTAGAAAACGACTTCCTTCAGACTGCCCCCATCTTGCAATTTTACTGATTGTAGAGACTGTCATTGACCTTCGGTGTACTCGGGTGTAACAGTTTTTCACTACCACCATGTTGAACATTCAAACTGTGTGCAGGCCACTGTGATGAACACTGGCAGCTCAGCTATCCATGACTGGTCATACTTTGTAAATTACATAATTATACAACAGGTATGGCTTTTATTTTGAATTTTTGAGGAAATTTTGAGGAAAATGCAAATAAATAAAAATAGTTATGTGGTATTCATATATACCCAAAACACTTGTCTGTCCCTTGTATGCATCGATGTTCAAAGTCTCAGAGCTTAAAAGGTGATTGTAATCCATCCTATAGCAAAGCCTTCGTTTTTACAGTTTTACGCATTCACAACTTTACAATATGTATCACCAGTGGTGAGGCATAAGTTTTTGTAAGTGAAGTCTCTGAAACTATTTTTGAAACTCCTTTAAAATGAGCTGCCATTAACCAACTTTTCAACTGCCACAAACACTTCAGAATCTCTACAAGTATCACCAGGGGTACTCAGTGTTGTGAAAATGGATACTGGATCGTGGAAATGTTGAACAACTTCTCTGGTTTAATTGCTGTGTAATTATGTTTATTCATCAGGAAGCTTAATTTATAATTTCTCCAAAGGAGCTTAGACTTTGCATCTACGACTTTAGAAAACTGTTTTCTGTATGTTATAAGATATATCATTTGCAGGCTTCAGGGTTTAACTTTCTCACAAAACTTGGATAAATTCTCTCAGCTTTATGCAAAACTTCTCCAAGTAGACTAATTTCACAGTTATAATATTTTCTTAAATAGGGACGACCTCTTTCGGGGTTCTTCGAATGACTGCGAAAGTTTTTACAGGTTTATTCTCTGCTCAAGTTCACCGGCTATTCTGTGAAAAGTTTAAATGGTCGGAGAGCTTTCAACTTTGTTTACTATAGGTTTCTATGGATGACGGGATCGCCTATCTTTCAGATGACCAAATTTGCATATTTTGCACTTGTCACTTTACTTGAAAAATTGTCTTGTCAAGAATTGTTCTGATCAAATAATCTCAAATGGGAGCACCGGTTTTCCATCTGCTTACTTTCTGCAGTCTGTATCAGAAACTTTTCTGTTGCAGTCTCCAAATTCCGTGTTCACTCACCATAGAACTGTTCCCTACCTGCTGACCACACTTTTCCGTTGGAAATCAAGAATTAACATCGGAGTATCCTTAAATTGCAAAATTAGGTACTAGAGAAACAGACTGCCAGATAATTACCGATACTTGAAATTCACAATGGCCACCATTCCTGTTTTCCCTATGTGAGGGAAAATGAATTTTTCGATTTCTGCACTAATATCGCTGAGCCCGCGAAAATTAGTTAATCCATGAGCTTTTAATGACCCCAGCCACAACAAGTGGTAGAACAAACAAGTATTGTACAAGTTTGAGAGTTCGACCATAGACCCTCGAGGTCTATGGTTCGACTGTCCATTCTAAGGCGCTAGGCGCATTCCACCGTAATATTGAACTCTATTTGTGCATCGGGGACTTACACACTGCAGGAGCAAGTTGCTGCTCTGCGCAGCTTAAACGTATTGCAAGGATTCTCAAATAACTTCTACTACGTGTGTGACGGCTGTGGTGTTGACTTCAATCTGATTAAAATCAGATGTAGAGTACGGCGACGTCTTCTTATGCGTACGCGGTATTCTCTCGCTGTCGCCGCTCTCACTAGTGAGAGGCGACAGCGAGAGAATCCGCGTACGCATAAGAAGACGTCGCCGTACTCTACATCTGATTTTAATCAGCTGTGGTGTTGACTTAAGCAATTAATCCGCTGATACGTACAGCTGATTAGCAATTGGCAATGTTTGCGGAGCATGCCCAGTGGTGTATACACAAGTTGGAGAGGAGATAAGGACATGGAGGGGCGGGCGGAAAATGGGAGCGGGTCATATGTTACCATATTATACGCGCGTGGTTAACATAGACAGTAAATTTCGCTCCACTGTTAGACTTGTTTTAACGCACTAATGTTACTTTCAATAAAAATTTTGAACGAAGATTCCGCAGAACGATCCTACGCTCTTCACTCTTGTAAAAGGTGACAGCGTGGAGTGAAGACAAAACATAAAGTTTCTCTCGCAATCACTCTTAGAGGCCAGAAAAAACAAACAAACAAACAAACAAACAAACAAACAAAAAAACAAAAAACTTGAGATTTTCGACCTCACCACATTCACTTAATTAGTAAGTTTAATTTTTATTCATAGACTTAGACCAAGACTTCCACTGTCTGATTTTATAGACCTGCTCTTTTGGAAGTGTCACCTAATAGCAAGCTTTACTTCGTTGTGTTGATTGAGCTTATTTGTAGAAATGTTCACTGAATGCTTATGAGTTTCTTTAACTTAAAATAGCAAAGGATGTGAAGCATTATTAGATCTTAGGAGTGGTAGTGGATACTCGTATACAAATATTCCTTCTCAAAATTTAGCAAATTGTTTGTTTGGAATTTGCATAAGACTGCATATTATTATTACGTTTTCTCCTATTATTATTTTTCCCAATATACTTACCGTTTTCCGCCCATCTGCATGAAATGTATTTTTCAACAGTCGTCATAACTCCAAAAATATGTTTTTGTAAGTGTGAGATGTATCCCCCTTATTTAACCCCTCCCAGATGTATTTAAGGGCTAATGTGCTGTTATCCAATTGGTTTGCTGAATGTTACCGTTATGATTAAATTATACACAATAGACTCCCTAAGTTGCTATGAATAGTGACAATCGATCAATCAGATACAACCTTCCGAGAGAGCTGCACATGAGCAGCTATTTAATGGTTGATCCCTCAGAGCATTTACTGTACCACAGCTGCACTGATCTGTTCAAACGTACACTCATAAACTACAGCTACACTGATCTGTTCAAACATATACTCGTAAACTGAAGCTACACTGATCTGTTCAAACGTACACTCATAAACTACAGCTACACTGATCTGTTCAAACATATACTCGTAAACTGAACTTGAAAACTCACATTCTTTAACACGGCTATTTACGTCACAGAAATTCTGTTTTCGGCAACACTGCTAAATGTTGATCCAAATATAACTTCAAGCTCAGGAAAAAACCTTCGAAACGTACGCATAAAGTTTTAAACACGTTTTCCACAGTTCTTAAGACACCTAAGGAATAGTGACCACTAAACAACAGAGTATGCAAGTTTAATCGTGGAAGTCTATCGAGTTATCTGAACCTTTCATTACAAATGTGCACGAGAAGAAGTCGACAGTGCAGTGAAGGCTAACATATAAATCATGTACATTTAATGACCCGGAAAACATATAAATCATGTACATTTAATGAAGGCTAACATATAAATCATGTACATTTAATGACCCGGAAAACATATAAATTATGTACCACTTTTCAGAATAGAAAGTAAAACGTCATCGTCAAACAGTTCAACAAGTTATCTTATTTCAACAGAAGTGTTTTCAAAATCAACACTTTCGGTTTCTTTACACATGCAGTGACTAACACCTTACTGCCATACATGTGACCAGGTTTCTAGTTTAACGTGATTCAATGATCAATTATTGTGAACAATCCCGCAGTTTAAATAAAGCATTGGTATTAGTTATTACATGTACTACTATACTTTACTGAAAGAGGATAATCTGATCACAACATAGTAATTGTAATTTCCATTAGAGCCCACTAGAAATATACAGAAGTACAGTAGAACAGCATAAAATTACACTAAAAAGTCATCAAATATACAATAAATACATTATATTGGTGAAAAAGAAAATGTGGAAGACAATAACAGGCAAATCCAGATCAGAACCTTGATTACAATATTTCACGAAAAAATCGTGAAATTATACATATAAACGTCGACAAAGCTTCACAGTTTCGAATTGATATCGACGGTGAATAGACTTCAAATTTTCGTAGTTTAATAAGCAAATGCTTTTACCCGTAGCCGTCCTAAACATTAGCGGGTAAAGGTTACTATCATTTGCGCCACGAGTATTTATAAAAAAACGATTCATTTTTGAGAGAGGTCGGAATAGATCACTGATATTGCTTGGTGCGAGGTCATTTAAAGCTTTGAAAGCCATAATAGCAGTGAACTATACGATTGGAAATAATTTGGGATAATTGCATGGTGAAGTAATGCCGATATAATTTACAAATATAGTCTCATCTGTTTTCCTTTTACAGTACACACTTGTTTTTATGAGTAATTTGCAATATTGCAACATTCACCTATGCGGCACCTAACACTCTTGAGAAATTTGAAAAATAAGAAAATCCAATTATCCCAAATTAGTTCCGATCGTGTTAGTGAAATATACAACCAGCTGGCAACCAATGCAAACTGACTAAAACTGTTCTAAAGGGAAATGTTGTAACAACAACAAGAATTATCCCTGTCCTTTTCTGGAGTTTGTACAATCTCGGAGATTGGTCTTCATCGTATTAATCCAAACAGTGCAATAGTAGTCACCGAAAGATAGGATGAATGTATTATAAACCAACATTCCTTAGAGAAAGTGGGCTTAGTCGTCTACAAATTCTGGCCGACAAAGTCTTACACAAATTATCTATGAGATCAAACGAGATTATAAAATGTTGTCTATTTGGACACCAATTAGTCAGTGAACAGAAACACTGTAAATGTGAATATAATTCACTGGAATATAAAAGGAAATATTAGAGTAATGTAAGAGATAATTTTTTTGGGTGAGGGGCAACAATCATTGACTTTGTCTTTGTAGTACAAATTACCATGCATGTTACAGAGAAGAGCCCATAGGTCGGAACGAGGCTTTATCCCCATTCATTCTCCCCTCAACTCGTGACTCCGAAACATAACGTACATATTCTGCGGTTATCAGGTGCAGCCAACGGAGCTATTCATCGAAAAAGCTATTCCGGGAGCAATTTTTGAGGGCAGGGGAAATTTTAATTTTGCTTGGGCAGGGGACATATTTTAGGTGGCAGGGGAGCAAATTTTAGTTTTTTTGTCGGGCAGGGCAGCTATCGGTTGATTGTCCTGGGGACAGGGCTTGGCGAAAACGAGGAGAGGGGGAGCTACTTTTAAAACGGGGACAGGGGAAGTTGAGCCATGGTGTTTCCGGGGATGGGGACACAGGGTAAGTACTTATACCTTTTACAGGTTACCCAGACTACTTAGCCTTGTAATAAAGGGAAAGTGGCTTCACACATCACCCAGCTTGTCTTGTATGTGCTTTAGTGTGTTTTTATGTCTAAATTGTGTTTTGGCTGTTAGTGTGAAGATTAACAAACTGGTCGTTAATTTTAAAGTAAGACATGGCGAAAAAATCGACAAAATCGACAGGTGTTTTCACCACAGGGTAGGGTAGCTGCAGGGGAAATGGAATGACAAAATTTTGAGAGGAATCTTTTCCAGGGCTGGGGAAATCGGCAAGTTTTTTTTCGCCACAGGGCAAGGGAGCTTCAAAAATTCACAGTGGGGAGGGGAAACAGGCAAAAATAAGTGAGGAGTGGGTAAAAATGAAATTTGAGTGCGGGAGGGTAAGTCGAAAAATTTTCAGTGGGAGGGCAAATTATGAACAGCCTCATAACTTAAAATTAGTCAGTTCACATTACTGTTCATGCACAATATATCTTATTATAGTAAGGACCCATTTAAAGTGCATTGTTCGTTGGCTGCACCTGGGTTATGGGCAAATATAGCTTAATTTCCACTTTAGACAAAACGGAAGATCATTAATGAAAGCGAACCAGGTCACAGAGTCATGACACGTCGATAAAACAAACCTGTCAATTGACGTGGGCTACTTAAAACACTTGTGACTGGCTTCATAGTTGAAATATTCTTCGGACGCTTGACAGTCATAGAGTGAGTACCACAATTCTACTACATTCCAAATAGAGAAACTGAAATGGTCAAGATGGCATGGAAGCTTCATGAGACGGTCAATGTATTGGCCATATTACTACTGATGATCACCAAATGCAATTGTCAACAACACAACTTCAAGTACTGCCAGTCCATGACTTCGGCACGAGATGGTCCTCGTTTTGACTGTTCGTCGCTACAGCTGACTGAGGTGCCCAGTTATCTTCCAGACTCGGTCACTGAACTTAATTTTGACACAAACTATCTCGAAGATCTCGATGAAGACTCTTTCAAACACTTGCCGACACTTAAAAAACTTGTTCTATCGAAGAATGACATCTCTGCACTCTTTAAGAAAAACTTTCAAGGTCTAGGGAACCTAAAAGTGCTGGACTTATCGGAGAACGAGATACGGAGTATTGAGTGTGAAACATTTTCTGCTCTTTCAAGTCTGGAGGTTCTTAATCTGAGCAGAAATGTTCAAAAACCACCACCAGACATTCGCTATTGTTACAAATGGGAGATATTGGACGGCCGCTATCGATGGCTCCCAAATGTGTACCTAACGCAAAAGGCTCGTCTATCATTGAGTAAGTGCATGTGGATCGGTCTGTCAAAACTGCAAATCCTGTTACTTCAGCGTGTAAAAATAGATCACAGGTCACTGCTCCCCGGAACATTCTCTTCTCTACAGGACCTGCAACTGCTAGATCTGTCATGGAATCGGCTGACTCACCTGAAAGCAGGAGTGTTTTCTGGTTTAAATAAACTAGAAACGCTCATTCTGTATTACTGCAATGTCAAAATGATTGAAAATGGGACTTTTAGTGGCTTGCATAGTTTGAAATATTTGAACTTGATGTTTTCAAATCTGACAGAGTTTTCAAACCCTCTACATCTACCGAGGAAAAGTCCTGGAATTCTTCACTTGGGCGGACCCCTTGAAGACGTCTTCCTCGATTTGGATTATATTACACTGACATCGTTAAAACTGAGTCCGGACACAGTGCCGTACCGCTCAAAGAAATTCAACATCAAGCTAAGTGAACGGACTATTCAACGAAAAGTGTCACTGGACAAATTGTACGTATGGTTTGACCTGATACACAGAATCAATGTCAGCTCTTTCGACATTTTTGATCACATCAGATTGCTACAGTTGAGATGTTCGGTTGAAAACTGTGACTTGGCGGGATTTGCTTCATTTATCCTTAAGCATTCTACTGTATCAGCTATTACAATGCCAACGAGTACCTATCCTCTACAAATCTGCGACAAGTGTAATTTAACAGAATCTTCCCAGGTTGTCAGATTTACTATAGAGAGACCATGCATAGAGACTGAAAGACAATTCAATGTAATACGTGATAATGACTTTTCCTGTTTCACAAATTTGAAACAATTACATTTGAATGAGATAGACATGGTCTATTTTACTCGAAACGCATTCGCTAATCTCCAAAAGTTACAGTTTTTAAATCTAAGTGACAACGCTCTAACATCACTTGAAGATAATGCATTTGAAACAACAACAAATTTAGTGAATTTAGATCTGTCATACAATAATATACTCAGTTTAACTGATGAAACCTTTTCCGGGCTTGTGGGCTTGCGCATTCTTAATATTAGCCATAATTCTATACAAGATCTGAGTGTTGAAGCATTTCAAAAGTTAAAATCACTTGAGTGGCTTCATCTTGACAACAATAATTTGAGGACAATTCCAAGTAATGCCTTCAAAGGTTTGACTAGATTACGAGAGATAGATCTCCAAGGGAATTACATAAGGACTGTCCGCGATAGGGCATTCGGTGAACTCCCTCGCCTAGCACTTTTGAACTTCAGCAAAAATCAACTGAAACAGTGGCAAGCGGCCTTTGATGATTTCAGTGAAACATCGCTACAAAGTTTGGACTTCAGCCAAAATCGTCTGTATTGTTCAGACCGTTGCGCAGCCACTCTTAGTAATTGTTCACGTTTAAGAATTCTCGGTTTGTCAACAATTTATGCAAATTCAAGCAGTCAGCAGCCCTTAGTGTTGCCCCGTGTCGCTGAAGTGACTCTCAAAGAAGCCAATGTGCTTCCATACAAAATAGTGGCTCCTAAACTGAAGAAGCTTGATCTATCATACAGCGATTTGAGACTTAATGCTGGAGAAAACTATTTTGTTTTAAGAGTTGACGCTGCTGTGGAGGAATTGAACTTGAGTGGCAATACGTGTAAAGAGCTTCCTTCATGTTCCAATTGTAGTGGCATTTGTTCAAGAATACCCATGTTAGCTAATATGACTTCTCTGCGTGTTCTTGATTTATCATCCAGTGATATCAGTATTTTGTGTGAAGATTACTTTCTAAATCAACCCCTTCTTGAGAAGCTTAATCTTTCAAGTAATAGGCTAACATACTTGAAAGCAGAGATCTTCCAAGCAAACACCAAATTATGCACACTAGATCTGAGTTTCAATCGTTTGTCCGTGATAGATATTTCTCTTTTCACACAATTTGCAAATTTAAGACAGTTTTACTTCGGAAACAACCCACTGTCATGCGGTTCGCACGCTGAATCATTACAGATTTGGATGAATGACGTTAAAAACAATATAACTTTAACAAGAGACAACTCTTTTCCATGGCAAACATACATATGCGAATCACCAGCGAGCCTCGCGGGAACTCCTATCCTGATTGTAGATTTTCATAAACTTAGCTGGTTCATAATTGCCACCATAATCGGATCAGTGGTGATCGTTTGTGCGATCGCCTGTGTCTTGATTAAATTTACATTTAAATATAGATGGAGTATTCGATATAGACGATATCTCTATAAACTTAGACACAAGTCTCAATACCAGCGGCTTGATCTAAAACGAGACAGGTCCATTAGATACGATGCTTACGTGTCTTTCAGTCATAAAGACGGGGAGTGGGTAGAACAGGAACTGATGAAGTTAGAACAAGTAGAGGAAGAACATCGTCGAATGAAGTTTTGCATTTGTCACAGGGATTTTTTAGGCGGTACTTATATTGTCAAAAACATCTCAAATGCCATGCGACAAAGCAAGAAAGTCATATTTATTGTCTCAGAAAACTTTGTCAGCAGTAAATGGTGCTTATTTGAAATTGAATGTGCGACCCAGTTGCTGTTAGAAACCAACGAAGATAATGTTATATTCATAATATTAGACAATGTTTCACGAAGAAAGATGCCAGATATTTTGAATTTATTGCTGAATACACGGATTTACCTTGAATGGCCAGGAGATGATCCTAACAAAGAGAGGGAGAGAGAGATTTTCTGGCAAAAGATGGAGATGTCATTGCAAACTCACATCGTCGACTAAACAAACTGTTCGTTTTAGTTTTAGTATTAATATTTGAACACCAAACAGAAACTGAACGTAAAAATACGAAAATGCATGTTCCCCTTTAGTAAATACAACCCTTTTAAGAGGGACGTAACTCAGTTTTTCAACAAACTAAGTTAGAGGGGAATAAAGGATTTAAAAATCTCTAACTCTAAAAGCCAATTTGTTTGTTGTTAATGGTTTTATTGGTAAAGGGTAATGCAGTGGATATATGAAATGTCATAAATGAATGTCATAATTATGTTGTCATTTTTATGTGAATAGAAAAAATATTGAATTACATCCAGCTTTCACAAGCATTGTAAGCACAATGACGTAATTCCTGATCAATTACGTCATTTATTTACAGGCCGATGAGTATTCCTGACTAGCATCAATTGTCAAATGTTTTTACATTTTGATGTTTTTACATTTTGATGTTTTTACATTTTGATGTTTTTACATTTTACCCCGAAAAACAGACGTAACTATTTAGTTAAGTCCTTAGTGCACTGACTTTCGAGTGCAAAAGGATCGTAACTCAAGTTACGTCCCTGTTGCAGTATCAGTTATATTGATTTTTACTCGAAATTCTCACAAAAGATGCATTTCACATTTCCGAACAAAAATATATCAAAAACTCAATATAACCAAAACACAAGTTACGTCACTCTTGCACATGGGCCATCGATATACATTAGCAATGCAGTAACCTCCCAGTCCAGAGTCTGAGAATTAGCCTACAACTTACAATAAACAAGAATTTAATTTCTCCGTGCATTGAGATTTGAACGATGGAAATCATCACATGTAATTAACAAGAGTTGATTTATATTGAAAAGGTTATCAGTCTAATGGTTGTGATTAAACCTTGACATCTTGTTTGTACGTCACATAATCAAGTTGAAATCAATAAATCTGAGTCTTTAACTGCTTTAAGTCAAATAAATCATCTTTATAAAAGTAGACGTTGTTATATTACTTTGCCCACTTTCCTGTTCGAGCTGTTGTGTTGGAACTGATACGCAGCTTTAGGGTTAAATTCTGTATGAAAGAGGAAGAAAGACATACGAGTCAGTTTCATGCATATATTTTGTGCGATAAAGCGTCTATTTCAGGTTAGTATTGTTCAGTGTAAAGTGACCTATAATTGGTATGATATTGACACTGTGGTTGTAAAAAAAAATTGATTTTCTGTTGAGTTTTACCGAAAGCTGAAGTGTTGAGACTTGCTTTGCGAGTCATCGATATCCGCTAACATACTTACTGAAATTACGGATGGTTGTGACCTAAGGGACTGACCATAAGCCCTGGTGTAGAGTTGGTCAAAATTAAAAAGTTCTTAATATTTGTGGTTTTGCTGCAACAAATTTGCTCAGTCATGTGACCGGAGGCTAAAAAGATTGTAGGAAAGTATGCATGACGCACAAGATTCAAAAACAATGTGGAATCTTTGCACTTGCAAATGTAATGTCAAATACACTTTAAGTTTATGGCTGCCTGTATATCTCTCTTGCAAGGTTTCCTGTGATTAGTCCATCATTCTACACGTTTCACTGTAAGGGTATTCTCTGGGTTTCTTTTACAGGTGCGTAAATCCAACAACCAATGGCATTACCCGTATGTCTTGAAGCAAGCTGCAAGCTGTCCATAGACGTACGACAGTTTTCGTTCTCAACTTTGCAGCACCAGACGGGTTCTTACTTTCTGCTTGTATGTTCGTTGCAGAAAGAGTCCATTGCAAATTGCTTTCTGAATTCTGATGATTGTATCAGGCTTGTGTTAGATCTCAAATTGTCCTGGCCCCAATACTCCACCCAGGGCAAAGTGATAAAAAAAAGCAATTCTAGAGCAAGTACAGTTGCATCAGATAGTTCTTTTGAGGGCGGAATCATCAGATTGCTGTGACATACTTTTCAACTTACCGTTGTGGCAAGCCATTTCGTTCCTTCCTCGAAATTTCATTTACTAGTAGTGAAGTTGTCTAGATAGATTTTAAAATGTGTACTTATTTACAGATGACACTAAACTATCAAGAGGCGTTTCAAAAGGTGGACAGCATCGACATCTACAAAGTGATTTTACAAATCTTGAAATGTGGGCTAAGGGACTGGTCAGTTTCTTCGGCCTGGAGGGGTGTCCGGTGGATTCATGGGAGGGGGTTACCCTGTTTTTAAGACTTTGATGATGGGGTTACTGGTTTTTGAAATGCTCAATTGGGAGGGGGGGGGGGGTCAGCGTGTTTTTTAATTACAACACGCGGTCATAGTAGCCTAAAATACATCATGCCAGCCACGAATTTCATCGTTTAATTGCATTTTGTCGCCGCGCCCTTCAGACATATATATCAGAGATATCTGGATGTTTGCATATTGGAAGTTTGTTTTGCAAAGCATCATACCAACCAAAAAATTGTATCAGTCACAGTTTTCAACGTGCTCTTTGGGCATATAACTTTAATGTATCAGAAATATATTAGAGATATCTGGATGTTTGCAAAGTGAAAGTCTCTTATGCAAAGCATCATACCAGCCACAAATTGCATCATTCCGTTATAGTTTTCGACGCATCCTTAGGGCGCATAAATTTAATATATCAGAGATATATGTCAGAAATATCTAAATGTTTGTAAATTGAAGGTCTGTTTTGCAAAGTGTACTAATCATGAAATCTGCAGTTCATATGAAAAGCATGACAAATTCCTGATACTTTTCTGTTTTCTCTATGAGAATCCAGTATTAGAAACCAACATGGACTAAAATTTCACAATACATTTGAGACAGTGACATATTTTAGAAAGAGAAAAATGACAAGATATTTTTTGTTCGAGTTGATGCAACTGTTTTCTATTTTGTCACAGGTTTTCAGTGAAAGGATGCTTTTTCATGACAAAAATGATAGTTAACAAAAGGCAGTTTTTGTCATTATTAGCTGTGCTTTTATGGTTTCAATTTTAAAAGAAAAGGTCTTCCAATACACTGCACACATCAGGCTTGGCCACAACTTATAAAAATAGCTTTCTAGGGCTTCTCAGTAGATGTATTTGGATGGCTGGCAACGTTGGTCCATCAAAGTTTTTTTTATTTACTGCTGCTCTGTCTTTGATATTAATGACTGGCATCCATTTAAGTACGACAGTTCTGGACATCTGGTTATGCAGAGAAAGTTTGAAATACATTATTCAAGACTCATTCAAAATACTGTATATATATATATATATATATATATATATATATATATATATATATATATATATATATTATATATGTATATATATATATATATATATATACCTATATATGATTTATATTTCACCTTTTATTTTACCTTTGTCAAGGTATATATATATATATATATATATATATATATATATATATATATATATATATATATATGATTTATATTTCACATTTTATTTTACCTTTGTCAAGGGGGCCACCCTGTTTTCGAAATTTGGAAGGGGAAGGGGTCAGCCACTTTTTGACGTCGGCAAAAAATAATCCACCGGCCTCCCTCACAAGGTCAAAGAAACTGACCAGTCCCTAAGATTTGGTTGGTTAAATTCAATACTGAAAAATGCCAAGTTATTTCAATCAGAGGGAAAGCCAGTAAAATCATCAGGTACAAGTACACCATTGGCTATGCTGATACAATAATCCACTCCGAAAAAGTGATAGTGAAAAGGAAATTTGAGTAATCTGTTCATTGATCCAGGCTTGTCCTTTGAAAAACACATCTGCGAGCGAAATTTATCAAAGGCAATATAAATCATGGGAATCATCAGAAGAATCTATACATACAAGACCAAGAAAACTTTTGTTTCTCTGCAAAGCTGTGGTTCGGCGCCACACATCGAATATTGCAACTCAGTCTAGCATCCACACAAAGAAAAGAACATAAAAACCATTGAAAATGTACAGTGCAGAGCCACACGCCAGCTACCACATTTACAAGGACTACAATATATAGATAGACTTGTCAAACTCAACCTACCTAAACTTGTATTACAGAAAAGAGAGGGGAGATATGATTGAGACATTCAAAATCCTGAACCTATCGCAAACCAGGAAGCCCGCCAAAGATTCTTAAGATAATCTTGATCACTAAGAAGACAAGAAAGCTAGTGTCCCAAATGTATCTCAGCCCTATCGCCTCGGTGCTGGCCCAGTCATGACAAGCTGAGCTGCAGGTATTCATCATATTGGTTTGCATAGCGATGGTCAACGTGGTGCTTGTAAAACAACTACATCTTTGTACAGCACCTGTAATGGATGATACTTTGTGCAATTGGTACAATTGCAAGATGAGAGCGGTATAAAGAAGCCTGGGAAGTTGCTGGCTAACTTAGAAGACCTCCAAGCGAAGAAAGCTAGGGAGCTGACTATCTTAGACGTTGGCGTTGGTGGATGTGGAGACTTAATCTACCATCCCTATGGCGCCAGAGTAATTGGAGTGCTTGAAAACGGTGAAGATCTAAAGAAAGTTCAAAACAACAGTGTCGACACCGTCGTGTCTACCTTGGTCATGTGCAAGGTACGAGACCCAGCGGACTATGTTCGGGAAGTCAAGCGAGTCCTGAAACCAGTAAGTATTAAAACGTTTATAAGACATCAGTAAAAGGTGAGACTTCCTTCTGCCTCCGTACAAAACATAAAGTCTGAAGAATACCTCACACGAATCACATATAACCCGACCTCGAAAATGTTCAATATTAGGATTCAGTTAGTTTTAAAATTAGTAGGGATTAAAAAACACACCATACAGAGGGAAAGTTGAAATCTGAGGCAGGGGCCTAAAAAAGTCATTCCCTTTGCACGGCTTTCTACATTTCTACTGAAGGTAGCGAAATTTAAGTTGACGATGTGCTAAAATTGCCTTATTAAAGCCTAAGTAAAATTGCCTAATTAAAGCTGTCAAATTTCAGTCGCTTTTATCTTTTCGTTGGGTAGAATTTGAATAGCAACCCACAATAAAGCCAGTTAAAATTATGCTCAAAGTTTGAAAATCTTCCGCAATGTGTACAATCGATTGTTCTGAAGAAACCGAATGTTGTTCAATTGATTGATGTAAAATATGTTTGCCAATGAATACTAACAAATTACTATGCTTCAAACCATACCACCAGAGTTTGTAGTACCTGAGTAATCATCCATATAAACCATAGACCCTTTATTCTATGACCGAAACAAAATATTCTTCTTCTATGCAAAGTTCGGCTCATTCGGCTGTTTTTTCTTTGTTGGGCGATATAATTTCAGACGTATTGTAAGAATTCGATTAGGAAACGATCGTACAAGTCGCATGTTATAAAACGTTCTTTTCTTATAAGTACAAATATATATATATATATATATATATATATATATATATATATATATATATATATATATAATATATTTATATATTTATTCAGACAGCAAATCAACCCTTAACAAACGAACAGAATTCCTCTCAAAATGCAGACACCGTAGCAAATTCCTCCTCATCATATCTGACTTGCCATTGGCCGCAACCGCTTATTTGAATATGCATACTCACCTGCAACACAATATAAACAGTCCCATTCCCGCCAAATACTCACTCCTGATGATTGCTTAGCGCATGAAACAGCCTGTAGAGTGACAGCTACAAGTTCCTAGATTCTCAGTATTTATATATATATATATATATATATATATATATATATATATATATATATATATATATATATATATATCACATGAACTGGCCCGTATCTCCACCTGTGTGACGTACACCAGCACGGATAAGAAATCCATATTACTGCTGTTGTACGTCATCAACCGGAACTTTTTTCCTGCAATGGTACCGTTCGCACGCGTATACGTGCACGTCGCGACACAGACCGATCACGATCGATACCGTGCTCTCATGGCATTTTGACAAAAAGGTGACCCGACAAATCCAGATACGGAAACATAGAAGGCATGCCCAACGAAATTTCGAGTCGCTAAAGCTTTAGCTATTCCAGAGAATCGAATGAGGATACCGTCGATCGTTTGGCTCAGTAACGTCACGGCTCCAGTCGCAAGGCTCAATGTGGACGTGGACGTCGTCGCGTCGTACTATACCTGGCGATCGCCAAGCGACGTCGTACCTGGCGATCCCGGTTGGCGATAAACTCGAAAGACACACCTCAACGAAAGTTCAACTTAATAAATGAATTCCGTATAAACTTCGGGAAAGCGACATAGAAGGCACAAATATCGACGAACAACGATAAATTTCCTTCATCACACAAATTATTCCGTTGTTTCTCGATCGGAATCAAACCTGAGCTGTCGACCTGTAGCGTAAACTCTGCAGTGCAGCGCTGTAGAATCCGATGCATTTCGAAAGTTGACTCGGACAACACTCACAACAGAACAGAGTTCCCGTCAAGTAACAAAATTGGGAAGTACCTACGGGGGATATATGTGTCACAGCAAATATCAAAGTCCGTATGACGAAAACATTGACGACTGAGATGGCCACCGGCGCGCGGAGACCGGTGACGCGCAGTGCCCACTGTACAAGCGTACACTGTGTGTGTACTGTGTCATCGATCTGAAACTTTCGGGCTCGCCAAGGCCGTAAACTTGTGATATTTTAAAAGCCACAGCATCTCTAAGAATGATCACTACTGTTTCGATCGTGCCGTTGCATTCGCTTTATAAATATAATTGTAAATATTCTAAATAACTCAAAATACTATCGTTATCCGTCGCCAGCGCGGTGAAAGCTATGTCCGCCGATGGCACATTTGCCTTGGCATCGCTCCAGCGCGAGACAATGATTGACATGCGCACGTGACCGAATCCGTATGTCTGATTGGTGGAGGTACCATTCCATGTATCAAATTTTTAGCTTAAGGTAGAACGCACCTCGGGGACAGACATTCGGACTCTCAAACTTTTACAATTCTCTTCTGATATACCATATGTGGGGGTTCATTTTAAAGCTCTTGGTGAAAGAAAACTTTTCACCGGCTTAGTTTTTCGAAATTCGAAAATTTTTATTTTTCTCCATAGAGTTAACACAGGGATGGCGGCCATTTTGAATTTCAAATATCGGTAAATCTTGGGTAATTTGTTTCTCTAGTACAAAAATTTGCACGGTGACCCCCTATTTTTATTCTTTATTTTGAAAGAGAATGATTGAAAGATCCCTTGAGGAAAGTTAGAGCAAAAGTTTAAGTCTTTCACTTTCGAGGTGCATACTACCTTAATGGGATTTATGAATGAAAGTATACCTGTAAACATTTGCACATCTCCTGGGTGACGGACCGCTTTACTCATTCAATGTAAGTAATCCGCGTAAATAAACCACAAAATCGCGATAAAAACCATGCAATTTGTTACAATAATTTTGGTCCATCCACATCAAAGAAAAATAAGAAGATTGTTCATGTGATAAATATATAATCCCATGGAATTGTTCTATATTTGACGTCATCGTATACTCGTGTTTTTCGCGGAGCCGCACAACTTCTCGTCTTCGGGTCGAAGTTGTCCGGCTTTACGAAAAACATTCTTATACGATGACGTCAAACAGAGAAAAATACCATGGGACTATATAAATATATATAATATATATATATAATATATATATATATAATATATATATATATATATTAAACATTCAGTCATTCTGTGTTTTAATGCAATTGTTGTCATGTCAGTTGTAAGATAGGAACTTAAAAGTGTCAATTCTAAAGTTTCAATAGAGTATTTTGAATGAGCTGTGAATGTATTCCACACTTTTTATGCGTAACCAGATGTCCAGAACTGTTATAAGAAAAATGTGATTGTGAAATTTTAGTGCATGTTGCTTTCTAATACTGAATTCTCATAGAGAAAACAGAAAAGTATCAGGAACTTGTCATGCTTTTCATATGAACTGCAGATTTCATAATGATTAGTACACTTGGCAAAACAGACTTTCAATTTACAGACATCAAGATATTTCTGACATATATCTCTGATATATTTAAGTACTGCGCCCGAAGGGGTGCTGAAAAATATTAAACATCCAGATATCTCTGATATATGATATATGAAGGTCATGCGGCTGAAGGGCATGCTGAAAAATATGTTTGATATTTTAAAGTAATGCGCCCGAAGGGCGCGCTGAAAAATGTTAAACATACAGATATCTCTGATATATATATATGTCTGATATATTAAAGTTTCGGGCTTGGAGGGGGCTCTGAAAAATATGTCTTATTATTATTAAAGTTATGCACCCGAAGTGCGCATCGAAAAATGCAACTGAATGATGAATTTGTGGCTCCCCAAATGTATTTGGCCAAAGAACCATTGTGTATTTGACAGAGTCTTCAGTTTGCGCCCGAAGAGCGCCCTGAAGATAAAAAAATGTATTCCAGAAAGTAACTTTTGATGGATTTTTCTCTTTCACCTCAATGAGCCATTTTTTTTCCCCTAAGCCCCCTCTGGCTGATATTTTTGTTCATTGACATTCGCTGGGAATATTTTTTGTTTGAAAATCCTCCAGACCCCCCCCCCCCAAGGATATCAAATTGTACACCCCTAAGCCTAAGGGGCAACGTCAATGCAGTTTATCAGACCAAGATCGGGACCGGACCGCGGAGGATCATGATCACCTCAAACGTTTAACGTCAGCGCCCCCCCCCCCCTCCCATGACTAGGCCCTGTACATATATGGGCTATTAAAATCCCAATCAAAACTTGTCAGGGTCTCGATAATTCATTTTTGTTCTTATTGCATACAACTTGCCGAAACTGCTAAAGAGAGTGAATTGACGGGTAGTTACCTCGAACGGCGTACAAAGCCATGAGTGATGAATATTCATGTGAGAGGCGGCCATATTATTAGCCTTGCATACTATCACAAGATGGCGGTAGCAACAAGCTGATCGCAGCTCTAAGCGCTACATATATTATATGTGTTCTGAGATTTCTCTACAAGCTTTCCTACCCAGGCACTGTTGATATCGAATATGGCCTGGTCAGCGGAACAAAAGAAACGAGATGCTAAGAAAACGGGCATGGAGTCCCTCAATTCCATGAAATTCAGTACGTGGACTCCAATGAACCACTCGCCAACCAATGACAAGGTAAAATATTTGTAAATAGCCGTGTGTTTATAATATTATATTTATATACAAACACGAGTTGTCGGCGTAAAATCGCTGCGCTTCGATTCTTCGATGTCATGAATCTACTTACAGCGACAATTCGTTCCCAGAATATGTGATTTTATCGGAAATAACCGTGCACTACGACAAAATCCGATAATAACATTACAATATGACTCGGAAGTTGTTGCATGGAGCTACCAAAAGACTCTTTTGGTAGCTCCATGGTTGTGTAGTACGGTACGTGCGACGCAATTAACTCAAAACTTTCGTCTGGTCGTTGGGGTATCCATGGTCTGGCCATAGCGGACACTACACGTTGGTTTGGCTTTGCAAGGACGTAAAAAACGCTTCCATGATATGAGACAGTTTGGTAGCTATTCTTTCAGATGTCGAGTTGTAATTTGCTGCAGATCCGTAGCCCTATCCAACTCCCTTTGCTGGTTGTGTTGGGGGAGTGGGGCCACTCCCCCAACACAACCAGCAAAGGGAGTGGTAGGGCTACGGATCTGCAGCAAATTGGTACTGCGTTGTCTGCAAACAATACCGACCAGAAAGGTTAGCGATAGCCCTGCGTACGACGGTCCTACTAATTACTGCCCGTAGCTGCCCGAACAATGCCCGAGGAAAAAGTTAGCCAAATTTCGCCCATTTTAACACTAGGCCAATAGGTTCAGTTTATATCATGCCCAACCAACCAAAAATATCATTGATTTGGCGTTAACCTGATGTTTTCTCCGGCGGATTTGGAACATGGAAGACGTCGGTCTTGAAGGACGTCTCCAGCTTGATAGTGAGATCATACCATTCAGTTCGATAGGTGGTACAATAACCTCGCCGAGCGCGTACAGCTTGACAGCGTACCACCCCTTGCACTGAATGGTATGACCTTACAATCAAGATGAGGACGTCTTTCTTGTCGAAAGCCCGGCGTCTTTCGGTTTCTAAAACCGCTACAGAAAAACACCAAATCAATGACATTTTTGGTTAGTGAGGCATAATATAAGTTCAAGCTATTGGCTTAGTGTTAAAATTGGCGAAATTTGGCCTACTTGCTCCTCGGGCAGTCCTGACGCAGCTACGGACAGTCACGGGCAGTAATTAGTAGGACCCGCGTACGATGCTACATGTGTTCCTGGCGCTATCAGTGTCACTACCCCCCCTCCCCCCCACCTCGGGGTATAGTGGTGGATTTGCAAATTAGACATGATGCCGCACCCCCTAGGGCAAGACAAACTGGAAAATCCCCACATTTCTGCCACCCCAATGGGTAAGTGTTTTATAAATTCTGTCCGTGAAAGTGAACTAGGGCCGGGGATCTACCCTTTTGGGCATAGTTTCATGGCAAACACTGTCTAATCCACCCTATTTGTCCCATATCGCCCGAGGTGGGATCCCTCGGGGATTATATTGACTGCCTCCCCCATTGGGCCAGGCCACTGGAAGGCTGTATAACTCCGGGAACACACAACAACGTATGCAGGGCTATGGTTAGCGATTGCCTGCCATATTTTGAGTGTATGTTTATTGTGGACAGTTGAGGGGAAACTCACCAGTTTGACCTTAGCCGAAATGCAACTGCTGGACCATCAAAATGAACTGAACTATGGCTATCAGGTAGACTCTGACACTCATCAAAAATGCAAATTTCTCTCAGCTAGACAGCTACAACACTGTCTTATACTATAAATGAATCATTAATTCTCAAGATGGGCATTTAATTTTGAAATGATAGTTGAGACATTTTTAGTTGATTTATTTTAAGGTGCTGATTCGTAAATAAAACAGCAATGTGTGGTTGTACATCTTCACTGGGATTGATTTCAGGGTTTCAACTAGCCGTGAAAAAGCGAAATTGAATCCAGTTAAATAAATAATGCTTCTACAGACTAATATAATAATACATGTAGTAGACAGCCCTGTAGCTGGGATCAGTTCTTTTTTTCAAAACATTTTGCATCAGATTTAGGACTGTATACAATGCTCCAATGGTGAAATCATCATTTGATTTGAATGTACACAGTACTGTTATATAATAATAACACGTAAGATGTAAGTGAAATGCTTAAACAGGAACTTCCCCTATAAAAGCCAGATTATCTTAAATCTATGCATAATTTTGCCATGTTTCAGACATTTAGGGTCATTGAATCTTGCATATGATGTCTGTGAATATATATCGACTAAACTTGAGGTGAAAATCAACTTAAAAAATGTTCCACTTTTTGTCGTAGAACGCATGTGTTTCAAAACGTGTTCCATGTACAACTATTTGACACCTCTTTGCATATGTCAAGAAAGTGTCAATCATTATTATTCAAATTTCTCATACGGTCAAAGCTATGCTATGAGAATTCGAAAACTCCCACCCAGTGAATGCAAATGGCTGCGTCATCAGTAATCCCTCTATTGTGCGCCCACGGTCCTGTAACTTCCCATTAAGAAGTATTTATATTCAGATATAAAATACAAACAGATTGATGATACTATTTCTGGTATACCCCGTTAACTGTGATGTCCCAGAATGTATGCTAACAAAGTACACTATCAACACACATTCACTGGCAAGGAGACCATCTTTTGTTCTGTAAGCATAATCAAAGTACATGGACATGAATGATGAAGGCAACTCCTTAGCGCCCTCAGTGTTGGCAAGTGTAGTTAGGCATACTGAGGATGAGGACAATAACTGAAGTCCTGGCTTAAAAGTTAACCCTAATCCTGCAACTGAGGTCCTGGCTTAAAAGTTAACCCAAATCCTGCCAGACAGCATCACTTACCAATGTGGGGAGTCTGTAAAAGGCAGTATTGAGCCAAATCTACTGGCATTTTCACCTATTTGGCCTGGTATATTAAAGTAGGTTTGGTTAGTAAAATCAAATTATATAGGTATTCATTGGCCTTTAAATATTCCAATTTTTGTTCAAGTGCAATTTTATGGATCCTATCAGGGCTCACTGGTTTCTAACTAAATTTAACTGATAAGGATTAAGGTCAATCTGCATGCATTGATAGCCAATTTCATTGAATTGAATGAGATGTAAGAAATTAACAATCAATATTCTGTTCTATGTAGGTTTTTGAAGAAAGAAGAGCCCTTGTTGGAAAATGGTAAGTTCATTTAGATTGATGATATTGAAGTCCCATAAAATCACAATGTAGGTTTTCATACCAATTTACCAAGGCTATATGGTTTCTGATTCTTTATTGTAAGTTGTCTTTCCTCCTGAAAGTAGAAATTCTTGAAATTTTTTGTACAACAAGCATTTCATGAAAAGTATCATTTTGATACTATGCTTTGGTAATGAACTTACTTTAATTGACAGAAGAACAAAGTCATCATTTGTGTGATGAGAAAACGTCTACCGGTATTTCTTTGATGTTACATGTATTTTGGAAAGAAGCCAAACGCATAAATGTCCATATTAAAGGTCTGGTGAAATGGTCCCGTTTGTGTGACTGAATGTCTTCCAGGGGGTCAAAACTATTACACCTCGCAACATAATTGCAACCTAAAAGTACGCGCAAGTGTTAATTTTTTTGATATTTCTATGCGCGGCTTTCATGGGGTCATTTTGCGACACTCAGGTCACGCCCGCAGCGGGATCATGGTTGGCCGTCTGTGACGTCACAGGTGTGTTCATTTACATCGAATAGCGGTCCAACGCAGCCTTATCTCTGCCCGGTATCCGCTAACAAAACAGCCTCATTGTTCGTGCTGCCCATTCGCCACGTTCGTTCGCCAATGCGAATCGAAATCCGAAGTGGCGAAAAAAATCGATCCTAATTCGCCCCGGGAATTCGCCACAGTGGCGAAACTGATTTTTGTTTCAAAAATATGGTAAAATAAAGAAAAAACGTGGGTTTTTTAGTCTTTTGTTTAATCTGCGCTTCTCTCTCGGCGGTTCACAAAAACTGTGTCTCCTTCCGTATATTTGCAATCGAGCCAAGTCTCGCGAGAGATTTGACGTATACTAGTGTAGTCAGCATGCATGAATGGCTCTCGCGAGAATTAAAACTTGACACACGCAATCGAGCCCTCGCGATAAATTTGACGTCATTTTGTCTAGTGTACAGCAGGCATAAGGAACGCTCGCTCGCGAGAATTGAAACTTTTGCTATACATAGCAGACATACGCATTTTAATCGAGGCAACAAGGTTCGCTGTTGCAGTTGATTTACATTGCGGTCTAGATGTTCTGTGTTGTGCATTTTAATTCCATGTTGCGGTCCATTTGCATCGCGGTCCAGTCCTCGTGATCCGGTATTCCCCGTTGTTCTTCAATTTAATCGCCGTCCCAACGACACGTTCCGTGTTGCTGTCGATTTGTATCAGGGAGGACCCTACCTCCATGATTTGTATCGCGATCTCTACGTTCCGTGTTGTTGTTCGTTTTAATGGTAGTCTCAACGTTCAGTGTTGCTGTTCACGCAGCTGATTTGCATCGCGGTCCAAACCTTCGGCGTTGTAGTTGAAGTGCATTTTAATCACGGTCCCCATTTACGTTTTAAGTTACTGTCGATTTGCATTGCGGTCCTGACGTTCCGTGATGTAGACTAGTGCATTTATAAGTGGCAGTCACAACGTTCAGTGTTGGTGTTCATGCAGTTGATTTGCATTACGGTCCTAACCTTCTGTGCAGCGAGTAGCGAGGCAGGCTCAGCCGAGGGTCCGTGGCCGATCGTACGAACCAGAAGAGACAAGCACATTATGGTTCAAACACTCAACACTGAAAAAGTTTACAGTTGAGCCGTTCATGTTCATGTTCTTGTCACCAAAAGAACAACGTCTTCCCATAGTGAAGGAGGACACTGTCCTGATCATGTAAGCGGAAACCCTAGAAGTTACCCCCTGGGGAGCTTACGGAGGTGTGAAATAGTTTACTTCCCGTTATGAGATACAGAGTCGGGCAAACTTCGGAAAGCCGAAAAAAGTCGACTGGAGAGGCTCGGGGGACACGCCCACATTGCATTTTTCTTTTGCCATATTTCATAATCACGCGCGCTAAACGAAAAAAGAAATGAATGTAACTGTTTTATAGACCATCAACTGTATTTCTGTGATTTTGCAACATGGGCATTTCACCAGACCTTTAGATCCCGCTGTTAGGGTCTGTAATAGCATATGCTTGCAGTTAGCATTTCATGTGTCTGTACTGTTGACTTACTCAATGTGTATTCTCTTCTCATGCCTAAATTATGTCAAATATACTTTTCTTTCCTCTTCCCCTTAAGTCTTTTCCTCAAGAGAGAGAGTTCAAGTTTTTTGTTGTTCCCAATACATAGAGCTGAAAATTGAGGTGAAATTTTGTAAATTTAAAGCCGCACTTTTCAATCCCAGGTTCTCGCATTAGTGGAGTTCTCATCCCAGTCAAACACTTGGCCAGTACGATGTTTGATTTCTATAATATTGATTACACAAACTGATCTCAACCTTTTGTCACATTTTGCTAATCCTGCAAACAGAGTTTATACAAGCGTTTGATTGATGGTCGGTTCAAATCACCAACGGTCATTGATTCCCCAACACAAACGCTCGAATTTCCTAAAAAATTGTCTTCCAGTCGCTCTAGACTTTGTATATAACCACAGAGTTTGATCGGCAGCAACTTCGCGCTGACCGCTTGGCAGTCTTTCTGCGCTTTTGCGGCCGGGGAAAACTAAAAAGTGGCATTTTCTGGAGAGTGTCATCGCGTGTTGCCTGTTTGGTGTCCACTTACACAATGAACACCGCTATAGCTTCGTGTCCTTTTAAAGGGAGGCTCCGCCTTTAAAGCTGTTAATCTGCATCTCTGATACAAGTAAACTGATTTCCTCTACTTTAACCCAATTAGTATGGTACATGTACAGCTTCTGTTTCTACAGTACAAGGTGGTTGAGACAACCCATAATTCAATTTAACAATTTGCCAACATATTGCTTCTTGAAATCAAACAACCCTTTCTCTGCATACAGGAACTCAGTGAAGAGTTTCATTAACATTTGCCCTATTCATTACATAATGCTTGTAATCAATTAGAATAAAGAGATGATTAAATTCATAAGGAGGTATGTTTGAAGTTTCAAGATGTTTTTTAGACTGCCAAACAGAATTATTTAATGAAAGAGCTAGATCAGTATCATCAGCATTGACAGTGATATAATACTTTGACTGAGCCCATAATTATAGGGCAGGTGAAAGTTGATATTGTGTTGATTGTAGTGATATCAGTGACAATACAGACACAGTGTGACTGTTCAAGGTGATTGGTGTCAGAAGAGCTTGTAATGAAAATTTTCATTGTCTCTGATTATCAGTGCAAATGATTATCAATATGAATGATTGTGAGTGAATTTTGTAACGTTGTTAGGTATTGTTAGGTGTTAGGTATTTCATCTGTAGACCAAGAAAACAGCAGTGACAGTGGTTGTGTACAATGAGGAAGGCACCATTCTGAATGCCATACAAATACACACCTCAAGACACAATACATGTTCATTAATGTAACCACACTAGACCAACATACCAATAAACCGGAATTTTAGCTGACTTTGTGCGACTCCAAGGGTCGCATACACATTTCTGCGATTTACTCCGTTCCGTTTTGGCAATGTATCGCAACTTCTGGAGAGTGTAACTTGGCGCCGCGTTTGACGGATTAGCCTTATCTTTGCACAGGTTGTAGTTAGTGACTGTTTCTTCAAAAGTGTGTCTCAGAATTCTGATAATGTTCCAAAAACAAAAGATATCGTGACAAATGTGGACAAAAGCTGTTAGTTTATTCAGAATCACTTTCAAGGCTAATTGTGCAAAAACAAAGCGGAGTATCAAAAATCCAAGACACAGTTTTTTACACACTTTACCCTGCTATCGATTGCAGTAAATGGCTCACCAATGGCCATCACCCTCTCGTACTTACACTTTCTTAAGTGAAAAAACTCAAAAACACATATTTTTGAGCAAAACAAACACACGCAAACAGGTTTTGAAATATTCTTACAATTTTTATAATCTTCAATTGTCGAGCTACCCAAACATATACTACATGTCGGTTAAAGATTCATTTTAATGGTGAAAAATCAGATTTAAGAAAAGTGTCTGCGAATGTGGGTCTCCCCCTTAAAGGATTTTCACGATGTGTGGCTCAGAAGTTCATTCCAAGAGTTGTACATATGTTAAGAGCGTTGTCCAAGGGATTGAACAAGCATTTAGATTATTTTTGAAATAGATATGAAATTTTCGTGTAATTACACAAGTATAAATTTAAATAAAACACAACATAATACGTCAGTTTCGAGTTACCATAAGACCATGCGGTAATTCAAGGATTTTAAGCTTTCGCCACTAGGGGCGCTCTTCCTTTGACCGGAAGTGAGGGCTACTTTCTGGACTCCGGTCTGCGTACATTGCGATAACACAGACTCCATATTCCTAACCTAAGTTTAGTCTTCTTCCATCTGCTCTGTTATCACCGTAAGCGTTTGACTATGCCAATCTTTTACTGCAAAGCCGGCAAACTCGACAAATACCCATGGATGAATAGCATGACCTTCCACCGTTTCCCCGATGTTAAGAAAGAGAAACGCCTGAGATCGAAATGGATAAGGATGATACGACGTGAACTTAGTTGGGTACCTAACAGTTTCCACATGTTTGTGATCTATTCCGCTCTCGGACTATGCGCCCCATAGACGTGTGTACATATGCCTGAGAAAAAGTATGTCAGGAAACCAAATGACTATATTTCCTATATATAGGGATTATGCCACCATGTCATCTTCGACGTTCGATTTTACTGTGAAAAGTAATAAGTTCATCTATCATGTAACCGTCGATCATTCCCTATCATTCTCAAAATTCATACCTGGTACTCAATTTGCTTCAAAATCGCTCGTTTCGTGTGATTTTCTGCCGAATTCGACGGACACATCGCCAAAACATAAGCGTGAGCGACATTATTCGACCTTATTCGAGGGCGATGATTCTTATAATACTAAACGAAACGGCAACAGTCTCGATGTCGGCGTCTTGCCAACGCATGTAAAACGGGAACTTGCCTCGCTACTCGAAGAGCAAGATCATTAAAATGCATTAAAATAAATTTTCACAAACACAAACTAAGGAAAGAATCTACGGTACACTGCGACTGATGAGAAACCACACTCGGATTTCGAAACGCAAGCATCAAAGGGCCACTCTATCAACTTTGTCGCACCATAGGCCTCGGCCATAGGCCCGGCTGCGTCTCGCCATAAGCTTTCCCCACACGAACAAAACATTACCGTACACACAAATCCAAACTTCCCTACAAATATCCGAAACGAAACAAACATTTTTATTAACAGAAACAATCGGATAAGAATGTAGGAACACATACGGGGGTATTCAAAACGAATCAAACGCAAACTCGACACAAAAAAAAAATTTTGGATAGTAGGCCCTATGGTTGGGAGCCTCTTTCACATGTTTTACATTTGTTTCTAATCCAAGGTCAATGGATTTCTCAGCAAGCTCTACCAACTCAGCCTTTTTAGCTTTGGAAAGGGGAATCTTGCTTGCTTGTAAAAATTCTCGTAGCTCTTTCATGTTCATTTTGCAGACGTCTTCACGTGTGATGTTGCGACTTCCCTCCATGACTAAAATTTTAGCCCTCACTTTTGCAAAATCTCGAGCGCCCCCATGCGACCGATGTTAAAAATTTGTGCGTTTTCTGACAACTCGAAACCGACGTATTACATTGTGATTGGTTTGCACCCAAATACACCAACAGAGACTTGGAAACCATCAAATATAGATCGTGGTAATTTGTTGTACACAAAAAATCTGCACAGTGTGTACGTGATGCATGTATTCCATGCCTGTGTGGTTAGATGCTTCAAGGCTGCTACTCAGAAGATACTAAGAACAGGCAATATACAGATAAACCTCCATGGTATCACAGATTTGCATTTACCAGTTACTGTTAGCTTATGAATACCAAGTAAAGAAAACTTTGAAAGCCTGATTTTCTGTTTATTTTACTCCTGAATTTGCATTATCGGTGGCTTATTATTATTCATAATGCATGTAGGGAGTAATCGATATCAGCACAAAAGGTTGACAAATTTACAGCTTTATAATCTAATGTTTAGAGTGTATTTGCACACCTTGACTGGGCAAAACATAGTAGACATACAGAGTACACCATCGAGTAGTACCCCATGGTGTACACTACCCTGCTAAGAAAATACAAAGTCCACTTATCATAGCCATATATTGGTAGATAATTGCATTTCAATATAAGAACATTCCCAGATACTTTCCTAAATATATTAAAACTTTGGCTTATTTTAAAGGAATAGTGCAACTGCAATGTAGAAGAATTAGAATAAGAAATTTAAATCATAAAGTGGTGACAATTTTCCGTTAAATTCTGTCATGTAGAATCTCATGGTGGTACAAATCCTAGAGAATAGTTGTTTGTTTCAAGGACTGTGCAGTAGTTTATCTTGCTGTGTGATTTATAGTTGTGAAAAAAGAACTGTTCGTTTAAAAAAAAACAAATTTTCATGGAATTGTTCTGTGTTTTAGCGTCAGAAATCACATGCATTGGTTGACAGAAGACATTTTGTGATCTGTTGCCTTGTGTATTAATACTGGTCCAAAATGAAGCACCTTCAATGACTGCACTGTCTCTTTGATGCTTATGCTACAACTAAAGACTTTGTTAATATGGTAGTGATTTTTTTCTTCACTCAATGTTTGTCGTTTGAAGCATGGCATGTACAAGTACATGTAGGTGTATGTGTTCTTCAATATGCAGTGTGTGTTCAAGCTGACAACAAGTATGAAGAACTATGCAAATAATTATTCTGTTTACCCACAATGCTTTGAACTGGGTCAGTTGAGGACATACACAGATCTCTGGCAAGCCTGTTTAACTTTGTGATTTTATGTCACTCAGCGCAAAAGTCACTGTGCACATACTGTGCTCACATAGGAAGATATTTATGTACTGTAGCTTGTTAATGAAGTGCTAGGGGGTCCTACCTAGGGACGTGGATATTGATTGCTGTATGTGCATACAGGTACGTAGCAACATGGCGGCTTCAGATGAGACAGCCATTCTGGATGAAATCAGTGAGGATTTTCTGAGTTGTAGCATATGTCTTGAGCAGTATAACACTCCAAAAGTTCTTGAATGTATGCACACGTTCTGTGAGCAATGTCTGACCAACTTGGTAGAAAAGAAAGGATTTCTGAGGTGTCCAGTATGTAATAAGCAGTATCAACTTCCTGATGGAGGAGTGGCAGATCTGAAAAGTAACTTCTTTATGAATGATTTATTGGCTTTGTGTGAAAGACGTAAAGCAGGTTCAATGAAAGCTCCAACCATATGTGAAGGATGTGAAGAGATAACGGCCAGTCACAGATGTGTGGATTGTCCACAGTACTGCTGTGATAACTGTGTCAAAGTACACAGAAGAATACCAGCGACAAAATCACATCGGATTCTGTTGATTGAAGAATATGAAGGTGCCAAGACAACCCTGCCAATGTCAGTACAGCCAACAGAAAGATGCAGCGTCCATTCCAAGAATGAATTGCAGTTTTACTGTGACACCTGTCAGGTAGCCATCTGCTCAGACTGTACCATAGTTGACCACCGTGTGCCTAGTCACAGCCATAGATACCTACAGCAAGCAGCAGACCAATGCCGTGGTGAACTGAAAGCAATGGTTCAGAAACTGAAAGTGAAAGAGACAGAAGCTGAGAAAAACAAGGCGTTTTCCAAAAAAGTAGACAATGAGCTTCAGCAAAGGTACCAGGCAGAGGTTAAGAAGGTGAATTTGAAAGCAGAAGGATTGGTGAATAAGATAAGACAGGAAGAGAAAAAAATTGTGGATGGCTTGAAAAGAGAATATGACAGTCAGTTGAAGAGTTCAGCCGTTGTCTTAGATGATTTGGAATTAAAACATGGTAATATTAAAGTACATGCAGTTACTTAGAAACCTTGATTCAACATGGCAGTAATGTACAGATTATCTCAACCAAGGATCAAGCCATAGGGCGAATAAAGGAACTGGTCAATATTGAAACACAGCCACACGTACAGCAGGGAACTGTGACATTTCAACCATATGCTGAATCAAAGAATTCTGTCGGGTTAGGAAAGCTAATGAAGCTGTCTAGTGTGTGTGCATCACAGTGCACTGTTGAAAACATTCCAAAGCAACTTGAGAAAGGTAATGCAGTTGACCTTGTGATCACGACGAGAGATACCTCTGGAAGGCAGATAGTGCCACACCAAATCGTCAAAGTCAAGGTCAGAAAACCAGATGGATCTTTGGAAGACATCACAGTCATGGATAAGAAAAATGGCACAATTGTTGCAACCGTGTGCGGAGAAATGGATGGGAGATATCAAGTAAGTGTAACAGTAGGAGATGAAACAATAGCAGGCACTCCAGCTGTTTTTCAGGTCATTAGAGGCTTGGTGAAAACCATTGGAAATAGGGGGAAAGAAGACGGACAGTTTGAAAATCCATCTAATGTTACCATCAACAAACATGGTAATGTTGTCACCGCTGACAAGGGAAACAATCGAGTTGTCATAACTGGCTGTGATGGAAAGCTCAAGAAGACTATCAAGTTCAAGGGCACAACTCAAAGTATTACTCCATGTGACATAGCAGTATCAAGCAATGATACTTACTACACCTTAGATGACAGAAATCGACAGGTGGTTATCAGTGATGAAAATGGTGCTGTTATCAAATGCTTTGGAGAGAAGGAATTGAAATATCCCCACAGTATTGCTGTTAGCCCTGTAAATGGCACGGTCTATGTTACAGATTGGGATGGCAACTGTGTCAGAATGTACGATAAGGATGGTAAATACATGAAGTCGTTTGGGTCAAAGGGTAAAGGTCATGGCCAATTCAACGGCCCTCAGTGCATAGCTGTTGGAAAGAGAGGCACAGTATATGTAGCTGACTTCGGAAATAACAAAATCCAGATATTTTCTGCAGACGGTCAATATCTGAAATGCTTTGGTACTGCTGGTGAAGAGGATGGCAAACTCAACTTTCCCATGGGAGTGGCAGCTAGTTCATCGGGATATGTGTTTGTGAGTGACAGACACAGAGTCCAGAAGTTTGGCAGTGATGGTAGATTCATCTGTCGTGTGGATAGTACATCAGACAAATTAAAGTACCCAGTAGCCCTGGCTGTGAGTGATACAATGCCTCACAAAGTAGTAGTGGCAGATAGTGGTAATGATTGTGTCAAAGTTTTCCTACACTAAAGGAATATGACATTATGAACATAGTGACTGTTTCCTGCAGATGTTGCAAACCAACATCTTTGACACTTGACTTCAGTGTTATTTTAAGCATGATGTCTGCACCATTAAAACAATTGATATAAATTTGCAAAACAGTTGAAAACTGGCTCATGGCAGGCTTTGCTATGTTATCAATACAAATTTTAGAAATGCTTCTAAATGTCGCCCTCTGGTGTTTAGTGAGGTTGTTGACTTCTAAAGGAACTACCAGTATCAATCATTAACAGTTCCTCCTAGTCTTTGTACTGTAACTCCAGCTTCTGAGGGCAAATTTCAAAGTCCCTGAAATTTGTAACCTTGCTTGATATTATAGCATGTAGTTAAATAGCATTTCTGTAAATGTTCATGTTAAAAAGAATACCTTATCTTTCTTAAAAAACCCAACACGAACAGTAAAGAACATTATGAACAGCACAAACACATGTATTTCTGATATCGTTATTCATACTACATGTATTTTTTACTTAAGGTGGTTGGAAAGGCTAGAGCGTCAGTTATAAATTTCAACAAAACTATTAAAATATAAAAGTAGTCAACATTCTCTGTGGAATAAAAAAAACTAGACATTTGGGCACAAAGGCATTGCAGAGTTATAGCCTGTTAAAACTTCTGAAAAACTGACCAAATAAGAAGAAGTTGGGGAGTCCTTAGTGTATTAACTATAGTAGAGGTCCCCTAGCTTTTGATAAAATGTTTGAAAAGGGAAAGTCATTATTTGCTGTTTTTCAGGAAAGTTTGACAAGGCGGTGCTGGCATTCAGAGTGAGTGACTGCTATTGTAAATGCGTTTTTAGATTCTTTGAGTGTCAAGAGGTGTCAAAAGTGAGATTAACCATAAAAACTGCTCTATGACTTCAAAAGAGGGGTGCAAATATGGCTTGTTTTCAACATTTTTGACAGAATAACAGTTTCCTATATAAATTGTATACCAATTTAATCCAACTTTGAAATAAGATATGGACATGGAATTTTTACCGCCTATTAACAAGGTTACAGATAAGATTTGTATGGCACAATTTTCATGTATTTGAAGTACTTTTTGAAAAATCACATTTTGAAATTTGAAAGAATTTTTAATACTTTTTGATATATAAACCCATGTAAAATCATAAAAACAAATTTTATTTACAAATCCTGCCGTACAAATCTTACAATAAATATAGTCAACATATTTATAACTAATTTGGTAATATTAATACTATCCAATTATTATTAAATTCAAATATGTAAAAAAATATGAAAAATTAAATTTTAATATTTACTGGTTTCATATTTCAAAATCATGGCTGCAAATATACAATTTTTATATTCTTTGGAGAAAGTATTAACTAGGGAAGTTATCCTGAAAATTTGAACTAAATGTCTTGATTCTAACACTTGAAACTTGACATTAACTCTGAGAAAAATAATTGGTGCAAAAATAGCCTTTCCAACCACAGGGAACTTAGTAATCTTGTTGTTGTTGTTGTTGTTGTTGTTGTTGTTGTTGTTGTTATTGTTGTTGTTGTTGATGGTGGTGATGATGATGATGACGATAATAAAAAATATTAAAAAACAATGTCTCATTCCTTGCTGTTGTTTGTCGATGTTGTAGATAATTGTAAAAGAAAACTGTAATCGTGACCAAAAAACGACGTAGGTCGCCCAACGTCACTCCCGTCCTATTATACAACCAAGGGTGGAATCGAGATGCCCCTGATCAAGGCTCATCAGCCACCTTCAAGGCCCAGAAAAAACACCCCATTCACGAGCGATCGATTGAAATGTGCTATCATAGGCACTGAAATTTATCTCACTGACCTAATTTGGGCTTCACTTGAACTACCGACCTGCAAACGAGTGGAAAAACGGCGATTTCCAAGTCGTACCCGGTCAAATCGATCACATTTGAACTTCCCGGTCGATGGTGACGGCGCTTTCGTCACTGGGCATTTAAATTGACCAATTGGGGGCCCTGTAAAGGCTGCTTCGGCCAGCTCTCATTACCAATACATGAGGAGGCTTGTCCCAACGCAAAATTTCACTACAGTTTAAACTTCGCCGTCTCAACTTCATTCAATTTCCATTCTTGTAGAATAATACTTATATAGATACCAATGACAAATCAACCCGTCATTTACTGTAAACTATCACCTGGAATACTCATTCACAACGACAATGTACACTCGCTCAAGTACGAGCCCGGATGTTGATTACGCTTGTACATTGTATCCTTGTAACGGGGGGGGGGGGGGGGGGGGGGGGAATTCAAATACCCGGAAGTGTACGCTCTAACTATCGACAGTAAAATGGCAGATTTCCTGACAAAGTGTTGGTAAGTATCCGTTTATCTGCATGACTATGAAGGTTTTTCTACTTTTCGCGTACTTTTGAACGTTACACGTACATGTACGCGTACGAGCAGGGAACATTGAAACATAAACAATCGGCTGGCCGAAGCAGCCTTTACAGGGCCCCCAATTGGTCAATTTAAATGCCCAGTGACGAAAGCGCCGTCACCATCGACCGGGAAGTTCAAATGTGATCGATTTTGACCGGGTACGACTTGGAAATCGCCGTTTTTCCACTCGTTTGCAGGTCGGTAGTTCAAGTGAAGCCCAAATTAGGTCAGTGAGATAAATTTCAGTGCCTATGATAGCACATTCAATCGATCGCTCGTGAATGGGGTGTTTTTTCTGGGCCTTGAAGGTGGCTGATGAGCCTTGATCAGGGGCATCTCGATTCCACCCTTGGTTGTATAATAGGACGGGAGTGACGTTGGGCGACCTACGTCGTTTTTTGGTCACGATTACAGTTTTCTTTTACAATTATCTACAACATCGACAAACAACAGCAAGGAATGAGACATTGTTTTTTAGCTACTATAGACTATAGTCTATAGAAGCTATTGGGATGGGTATCCGTCCGGCGTCCGTCGTCAGTCTGTATGTATGTATGTATGTATGTATGTATGTATGTATGTATGTCCGTTTGTGAGGCGTCCGTCCACTCAAATATCTTGAGAACCGCAGTACTTACTGATTTGATATTTGTTGTGTAGATGAAAAATACGATTTTGAGAAACTGTTTTTTTTAATTTTTTGATATTGTTGAAAATAGGCAAATTAATGCCAAAAAAGGTGTTTTTGGTAAAAAATCTTCTTCTTCATAACCGCTGGTCAGACAGCTTTGTTATTTGGTATACAGGTCCCTAGGGTAACCCAACTTAGACTTGTTCAAATTGTGATGAAATATGCAAATCTGTATTTTTAAGGAATTTTTTTGTCATTTTTGGTCAAAATTTGACTTACATTGTATGTAATTCTTGTACTGTATAAACCCTATCAATTCACCCAGAAAAAAATAATTAATATGATTTTAAATAATTGAATTAATTAGGAAATCATCAAAGCCAAAATAATTTTAGTTAAGTGTAGAATTATCAGAAAGTTCAACTTTTTTTGACAGTTCATAGTGAAATGCTTACCATCTTGGAGGATTAAAACATGTAAAGGCAACTTTCCTGAATCCCAACTTTGACATATTCTGAACCGTCATTATTGTGCCCTGTATGTTATCTAAAAGAAATTGCTCAAAATAGTCAATAGAGATAGAGATAGAGATAGAGATAGAGAAAGTTCTAATTTCCATTTATGGTTGACTTGGTAAGGATAAAATAAAATTACTTTTTGAGGAAAAAAATAGAGTGGTCAATTAAAAGAGTGGTCAAAGTGATAGGGTTTTTATGGTAAAGCTGGGCTGTATAAAGATTCCTCATGTGCTATTTATAGCAATTATGCAATCTGTGTAAACTGTGCAATGAAAGTGTAACATGATTCCTTACAATGCTTTTGATGACCTTGAACTTCTTAAGTTTCAAACCTTTGTCTCTTCAGTGTGCTTTCTCTGAGTATGTACAGTCTCAACTTATTAAACAGAACTCACAATGTTAATCAAAGATATCCACCTTCTTCATCAATACATGTGTCACAAAAGGTTATTCTCTACATAACTCAACAGAGCTCTGTCAACTGTTGAGTTGCTTGTTCTTTCAAAACCGCTGGTCAGACAGTTTACTTGTCCGTAGGATGACCTTAGTGAGATAATTTCATACAGTAAGGAAATACTTAATTTTGTATCCATGTCTATAGTAGCTTCAGGGACTTTGGCCCTATGTTTAATATTTTTTATTATCGTCATCATCATCATCACCACCATCAACAACAACAACAATAACAAAACAACAACAACAACAACAACAACAACAACAACAAGATTACTAAGTTCCCTGTGTTCCAACCACCTTAAACAACATGGATATAGCTAATCATTAATTGTATGACATTTCAAAATAGGGCTTGATTAAATGCAGCACATATTTATCATGATGGTAAATCTTCCTATCTTCCAAGCATAAAATAGACATCATGGACTCTAGTGCATGGACCACACAATGATCTGTACTGATTGAAGGAAACTTGTTTGTACATTTATTTATCATTCAAGGTATACTATAGCAGCACAGTTCACAGGCAGTGCCTGATTTGGAGCCAAAGTCCATAACTTCTATATATATTCTGGAGGGATCATTTATTATGCACCTTGGTTTTTGTACTTGGACGGTGTATATAACAATTAGATTTTTTTCTGTGATACAGTTGATGGCTTTATCTGCCAGAGGTGGCAACAAGTGACGTTTTGATACTCATGTGACTTTTCCATAACTGTTACTTTTCTATAACAACCTGTAAGACTTTTTCAATAACTTCAGTCATTACTATTGCTATTCTAGCTATGCTTTGTGGTCATCACAGACCCAGCTTCAATATTTAACTTTGTGATTTACCGGTAGTGACAAAGTTTCTATAATTATGTGAACATTAGAAGTGTTATGCTTTGCATTTGAATGCAAAATGCATCATTTTAATGGCAGCATCCATCACAATTTAACATTAATGTACTCACACAACGTAACCTGTAGTAAACTTACAGGGAGGTCCTCTGTATGGAAATATGGTACATGTATGTAGAAACCTTGTAGATTAAAACCTTGTGTTAGAGTCAACATACAAAAGTATCATAAAAATTATTTTTATCAAAAGTAGTGCTATCGTCAAGCAAAGAAATTTTCTAACATTTTAAATAGTGCTTATCATGATTGTATGTTTGTCATGTGTGCATGATATTTACTACTGCCAACAGAAATCAGATAAATTTTGTCTTTGTATGCTTGTTCGTATTGAATCTGTTGACTTGTAATTTTTATAGTTTCATTCAGAACACCAGTGTTGGCAAAGTACCAATTTGCCCATCAGTAATTTCAGAAAGTCTTGTCAGAATTTCTCAGACAAATTGTAAATTTTGTATTTTGATGTTTGGAACATGGTTACTCCTCTGTGATTGGAAGTCTGACGTCATTATGAATGAGTGCTGTTGCCGTTCTCATTTATATGCTTTTACAAGCTCTTCTTTTAATGAAATAAAGTATGTTTTAAAAATTATGTGGATGGTTATGTTATCAGTTCCTTTTGCATCTTTGAATCTTTGGTGCATCTAAAATGATCTTTGTTGAGTGTGAAAAACTTCATGTACACATCACTGGCACAGTTGAAAGTCAACTATTACATACTAGTACCTGACTCTGATTATCTACCAATGTCAAGCAGCAACACTGTGAAACATCATCATCATACATAATGTGGAATTTAAATTCTCATCTTAGTAACTTGTATACCATATGATGGTAAGTTTGCTGCCAGAAAACGCTAGACTTTTAACAGCAGGAAAAATGACAAAGATGTAGTGAACTAACATCAAAGCAACATGCACCAATTCTCTGGTTTTCATCAGGAGTGTCATCAAAACCTGTCCCACAAAGCAGAGAGGGATGGTTGTGCATTTGCTGCCCAAATTGCATTATATTGGCTTGATTACACATAGTAAACTTCAGATGTTTGCCTTGATTGGCAAACCTGCATTGTATCTTGGAGAGACAGTAGCTCATTGCAGCAATTAGTGGAATTTTGTTAGATATGAAAATAGTTTGCATTGTTTGACTTGTTGAAACATGCTGAAATATTGCTTAACTGTGCACAACCTCAACTCTGCTTGAAGCCAGACAAGATTATAAAACATACAGTAAAATATTTTATGGTCTGTAACAAAAAATCAAGTTCCCCATTGACAAATCTCACCATGCATGGTTGAACATACAGTTATATAAAGTTTGGACCACATGAAAGCTTTTGTAATGAAATCTTAATCTGCAGTGCCTTTCATATAGATAAGGATAGCAGCTTTTGTTACATTGTGGCAATGTTTATTTGTCATGGGAAAGCAAGTCAGAATAGCAAAAATCCATTTTGTCTGAGGTCACAAAGGAAATCAGTGTTTTTGTTCAGCAAAAGGGTAACTTTTTACACTTTGCAGTTACGTACCGTCATCATTTAGTACACTGATTGACTATATGCAAGTATGCCATGTTTTCTTGATAATACAAAAATTTTAAAACAGCGATAAGATTTTGTCCCTTTAATAACGTTTGAACATGACAGATGTTCTTGTTTTATATTAGTCACTCTATCAATGCAAGGACATTGTGAACTTTTTGCTGTGATTGGTGGATATTTAAATACTGGCTGCTTTAAATGAAAAGACATCTGGTCGACCATATTGGCTTTGCAGGTCATCAAATTTTACTTAAAATTGTACGACTTTATAGTTGCATGAAGTTTTAGAGAAATTGGTCAAGGTTTGTTGTACCTCAACTCCAGACTTGAAAAGTGGACTTTACCAGTAGTTGTGATCATATCGGTAGCATTTAGTGAATATTGATCTTGGAACCAAAAGATTATTGCTGGAATAATGTACAGAAAATACAATATTGCAACACCTGTTTGTGTATACCTAATAGCTATGCCAGTAGGTTTATAGTCTAGCATCTCCATGTCTTTCAGCCTTTGTCCCATACTCTGACAAAGTAAATCAATAAATGCTTTGTACGTATGAATTATGAAACTGTAGTGCATATTTGATTCCAGTCATATTCGTCAATAATATTATGGGTTATGACTAGCAATACTTGTTGATCTTGTGTCTTCAAGAGACAGCAGAGATGTGAAGTTCCTGATGTATAGAATGTTGCTGATACATGTAGTTGCATACCAGTTGTCAAATACTCAGACACTTCCCTAAAGGTTAAACCTGTCCTGTCAACTTAGAAACTGTAAAGTTCATCAATGTCAACCTTTGCTTTAATTCTGTTTGTAACATTTTAGATTGTGAATATGATTATTTCCACTTCATGCCGCCAGTACATGTATAAAACCAGTACATAGATAGCACCATTACAAAACCAAATAATATTTTAAGCTAAATTCCATGTACATGCCTCAAAGCAAAGTTGTAAATTTTCCCACAGGAAACTTTAAACCTTCCTCTTTCAATATCACAAATGAAAGACAGGGTCACTGCGCAACATTTTTGATTACTGAAACTAGTTACCTAAAATTTATTGATATTTGATGTTGAAAATAGTCAGTGTGAACACTAATCCTCCTTTTCCCAAGTGGTGTTTATTTCTATGGTTTGTCTCATAATTGTCTATGGAGCCTGCTACAAAGAGGAGTAAATTGGGAAAAATGAAATGATTACTTATCATAAAAACATAATAAGTCCCCACAAACAGCTGAGCAGACAAAGTGTTACTGGTGTAAAATTTGAGTGTCTGAAAAAGGCATGAGACGCTACCATAATAATTGTGCCCAATCATTTCCATGTTTCCTCTTTAGAGATATTGCAACTCTGCAAGATAAAAAAAACACTAGTAATGGCATTGTAGCACATTTAACCCTTTTCCTGCCGGACAGTACTAACTGTATTACTTCCCCATCAGCCAAGTCAGTAAAAGCGGTATTGAGCCAAAACATGACGTATTTTCACCCGCTTGGCTTGGTATGTTATAGCATCTTTTGTCCAAAAAAACTCAAGTTTACAGTATTATGTTTTCAACAGCCTTAAAATGTACAGTATTATGTTAAAATAAATCATATGGAATATGTTGTGTTTCATTAATTTTAATCATCTTGACCTGGTGGTGAAATATGGACTTGGCAGGAAAAGGGTTAATTTGTAAGGTAACTGTTATCTCATTCATCTTATGCGCCCTACTCAAGACCCTCTATGCTGCAGCAAAGGATGGAGTACAAAATGTTGATACTGAAAGGGCTCATCAGCATTATTTTTGTAAAAGGATGAAGTATTGTAGTGAAGACAGCTGTACTCTGATATTGTGTTCCTTCAAGCCTAATACTGATTCACCAATATGTTGTCATCTGTTGTTCTTAATTTCCATCAGTGTTGAACACTTTGGTAATTATTGCTCTTTCCTCTTTCTGTCAACAGTTTGACAAATGGACCGACAGTCAAAGAAAACGAGTATTGCAAGATATCATATACAAATGTAACAAAGGCCAGCTAGAGTTTGGCCTTAAAGTTACTGGTCACAAGTTACCCATACAGAAACATGATTTTGCCCAGATACTACCACGATGCATTGCTGTTTATATATTGTCATTTCTGGATCCTAGAAGTTTATGCAGATGTGCACAGGTAAGTTTATTGTACGTTATTGCAAATATGTGCATTGATTTGAATAGGAATATCCGGGGAGTTAGCGGATGTGTGAACGATGTACTGACCGGTTTCCATAGTTACCCGGTCCGGTGAAGCCCTTCGACGTTTTCGACGTCAAAGTAGACGCTTAACGCTAGACGTAAAATATCAGTGCGCGCACTGCTATTTTGACTTTCGTTAAAATCTGTTTGATGCTGGTCGATAATGGTAAAATTGTTTGAAAATGCCCTGCATGTAACTAAATGTCATATAGCGTTAACTGTGAAAGGCATGTAATAAAAATATTATTGCCTGAATACATGGGTTTATGTGCCCTCGCAGCAGGAGACAATTTGCCCTCCTGGCATCGGGCAAATTGTCACCTGCTCTTGGGCACATAAACCCATGTATTCAGGCAATAATATATAATATGTCTGATCAGAAGCACTTGCTCTGTGTTCATGTACTGATTTATCAGTGTGTTTTCTTTACTGTAGTGTTCCCAGAATCCAGAGAATCAGTTTTGTGACACCTTGATCAGATATTTCATTTAGATTTATGTTGTAGGTATGGTACACCACAAGGCAGCCAAGAAACAAACACGTACAATGTCATGCATACTCTCTCTTTTGCCTTCGCTATCTCTCTCTCTCTCATGCAGTCACACACACGGAAATATACTGAACACTTCAGCTGAGAGTTGAATATTTGTAGTCTAGTCATACATCAACTATAATACTGTACTACCAATAACAGTACCGGTATACCACTGATAACATTGTATTCATTAAAACAATTTTGTTTGAAAACATTAAAATGTAATATGAAAAAGCTACATAAATATGTTTCCAGTAGCTGGAGATGTATGGTAGTAATTCTTGTTTGTCCATATGATCATTGAAAGAGAACACTGACTGTATCATCTTAAGTTTTTTCAATGAAAATGTTGTATGATAAGCTAATATATTTTGTAATAACTGTATGTGATAGGTGAGTTGGTATTGGAAGTACTTAGCCGATTTAGATCAAGTATGGATGCCAAAGTGTTTACGACTTGGATGGTTCTTGACCTTCAGCCCCAGTCCTTATGAAACAGGAATATGGAAAAGATTGTATTTAGAGAATGTACGGGAAATTAACCTGCTTGGACCCAAGGTAAACAACTCATTCTAGCATCAATACATATTGAAGGTTAATGTCTTCTAGGTTTCCATGGTGATGAACTTGTAGATGAGCCCAGCTATGAGGTAAACCTTAGATTTTACAGTTGCAGTAAAACTGGTTAATGTGTCCTATTTATTGTGAACTCTCCACCATTGATACTCATTGAGTTATTCTTCCCAATTTTGAAAAATTTCACTTGAATTATTTCAAGTACTGTTTTCACAGTAAATTGAAGTCAAGACTTCAGAATGTGTTATTCTTTAATCGCAAACCAAACACCCTTGTAGCTTTGTCAGTTCATTTCAAATTGCAAAAGAATAAATCTTTAATTAGTCCTACCTTGAGAAAGGTAACAGTGTAGAATTTCAACAGAGATCAGATTTCCTTACTGATCTCTAAGCTGCCTTCTAAGCAAGGATGAAAGCTAAGATTATTCTCAAGTCATCTGTCATTGGAGTAGAGATTACTTCACCACTGACCTGATATTTTTGTTTTCCAGAAGAAAACCAAATCAGGTTCATCAGGTGCTGCATTGACAAATGGTCATACCGATGCTAAGGACAGGAAAGTTGACTTTGATAAAATGTCCAAGAAACCTCCAAGAAGTAAAACAAAATCCAGCCAACCGTTTGAACAACCGCCCTGGAGGGCATCAGATCCAGTTGTCAAGGATACTGTTAGAAACAATTATCTTGATAATGAAGACGATGAGATAATGAGAGCAAGGTAAGAATTTATGATTTACTGATATATGCAGATAACATCATTAGACTATGATACAGAAATATACCAAGTTATCTCCTACAACCACAAAATCTTTCCCCTATTTTGGATACTTACATTTTCTGCTCAACCATTTGCTGGACTTAATTTACTCATACCTGGATTGTGTATTAATTGCTGTCTTTCACCATTGTTTTCCATCAAATAAACAACTTCCTTCACGGTGGCTTTTCAAGAATCCTTACTTCATTCATTGATGTGGATCATAATTCAAATAACATCCAAGACATTTTACAGTACTAGTGTAGAATTGGGCCAAAATGACCAAAAAAACCCTAAATAGTGGATGTTGTGATATTTTGACACAAAATAGAATCAACAAGACTTTTAAATACAATTTTACACATTGTTAGTGGTATTGGAGAGACTGTACCTGTATTCAGTGCATGTTATAAATACAGTCTGACTGCCTTGGTCTACAACTGTGTGTGTCAGTGTGAAACTTTACCAAGTATTCAGCAGTAAGCACAGGCACTTGTTGCATTGCTGGGAAAAGTAGCAATAGACAAGGCCTAGACTTTATGGCGGTATTGAGGAGGGAATGTGATAATCCATGCTTGCCCCATATCATGGTGTCGGTCAAACTTTACAGTGTGCATGAACTGCAAATCTAATAATCACTACAGACGGTATCATGGACACAGCTTGCCAGGGTCATCATATGATAATTCTTTGCCAGGCAGGGTCTTGAAAAACTCATATGATGAAATTATTAATGTGGAAAGTGACTATACCATGACCACAAAAAAGGTGTTCAAACTAAAATGGCAGATAAGGCACAAACATGGCCTGGCTACAAGTGGTAAATTATCACCAAAATTGGCAATTGTCATGTTTCTTGAGGTATGTAAGGGTGCCGGAAATCGACAAGTGCGGGGCCAAAGTGAGGGCCAGCACAATCAAAGTGCGAGCGAATGTGAGGGCTTGAAGTGAGGGCTCTCACAATCGAAGTGCGAGCAAATGTGAGGGCTTGAAGTGAGGGCTCTCACAATCGAAGTGCGAGCGAATGTGAGGGCTTGAAGTGAGGGGCGCCTTGAACCGATCAAATTCGGGCTAAGACATACGAAAAATGAGAGTCAAAGTCGTTTTCAACGTTGAATAAAAACTTACTATCTCCAGAACAAGGTCGCGGCGCGGCAAAGCTCTGTGAACAGTTGAACGGCTGAGCGCGGAACGAGTACACAATGACCTGCGTACAGATCATGACCCATTACATCACTTCCGTCTTTTTCGTTAACCTTTTCGTGTTTGTTAGTCATTGCATTTCAAATATCACAGATATCCTTTTTATTATAAATACATGCAACTCAAGCGAGCGATACTTCTTCTGGTACCATTGTACGACTATAGCGCGACTGATAAATGTGACTTCAGTTAAACCAGTTCACGACCTGGGCACGTGAACTCTGATACTGATCCGACATGACGTCGTATGCGGAGTTTTTGCCGGAGAATTTTCGAAGAAAGAGGAAACTTTTTTGAAGAAATTTTAGAGTGGCTTGTTCACCAGATAAAGTAAGATCATGGGAAAATGTATTTTTGGAGACTTGTCTGGTTCTCTATGATTGATTTTTTGAGGATAAAAAAAATTCAATAGCTACTAAAACTGAGAAATCAGACAACAGCAAATGACAAATTCTTTTTTACGTTTGTACTGACAGTATGCTTTTTATTTTCTCTGTACACAAAGTTTGATAATCATTTCAAAAGATCAATTGCATCAGAATATCAGGGGTCATGAATGCTTGTAACCTTTACATTTTGTTAACAATGATGGATATTTTACCTCAATAAAGAATGCCATTTTGGTCAACGAGCCCTTGAATATTGTTCACTGAATCAATCTCATGGTCAATTATATTGTCACAGAAATCATAGCTATCTCTGTGTAGTCAGCGATTGACCAGTCATTAGATAGAAATTTGACTGTCTCCTTTGTTTCATACTATATAATCAGAAAGCTCTGCGACCTATTGCATCACATTCATACGTTGATTGTCTGTAGCGGAAATGATTGTGCCGTCTTGGCTCTGAAACTTTTAAGCCAACGACTGATGATTAGAACAAGCAATCTATCGGCGAGCAACACATCGCGACCGAATCACTTGCTGTAAAACGAATATGCATCACCGTCCTATGCATGCATCGTGTATCAGCCTTGAGATAAACATAAACTCTGTGACAGGCATGTAGGGTGCCAAAGACATTTTGTGCATTTACGTTCACAACAACCTAGACTTAGTCGATCGTAAGAAAGGTGGTGTTGAAACATATTTCAACTGAACGCAGTGGCTATTTCCCAGTAAAATACGTAACATTCCTCTCTCGCTCTCTCTCTCTCTCTCTCTCCTCCTCTCTCTCTCTCTCTCTCTCATGTGTCAATATCGGGTGTTGGTCGAAATGATCATTGCAGTTTAATCTTGAAATTGGCAAAGTCATAACTAGACACTTAATTAATTATTGTCATGGTCTGGAGCAAGTTATCAGCTTGTATAAAAGTCGGAAGTTTTTGCTTCCGAAGGGGCGCACGCGTAAAATACTGAACGTGTAACTAAAACTCACCGTTGAAAATTTACAGACTTTCAAAATTAAGCCGGTTGTACTGTCAACAATAAATAAGACAGAGCAATACTGCCGACTCAAAACTCCGCGTATTTTTTCAACCTTACCAATGCAGCAATGGCGAGAGTATGAGTCTAAAAATATTACATCACGGTATTTGGCTTGAATATGCCATCGACCCGATGAACACGTTAAATTCGGACACCTGAACCCTGACGCTACCCTGACGCAAACCTGTAAGGATGGTGAAATCTCCGATATATATCGGATATTTACTTGCGATTTGACAAAATCTAGTATCGTCTAGTATCGAAGCTAGAGTCAGTCCTTGGAAGTCGGGTTTGACCAGAACTGTAAGGTGATGAAATCTCGATATCTCGGATATTACTTGCGATTTGACAAAATCTAGTATCTCTAGTATCGAAGCTAGAGTCAGTCCTTGGAAGTCGGGTTTGGCCAGAACTGTAAGGCACAGGGCAAGTCATTCTAGTATCGTTTAGTATCGATATTTGTGGCGAAGGGAAATTCGTCTTGGTGTGACTGATGGACAGACAAGCAGACACGATGTGTTCTGTAATTCTGCTACACACACATTTTTATTCCTAAGCTTATATATACACCAAACCATAGACCCTCGAGAAAAACGGGACAGGCAACTGCTGTTTTTTTTTTTTGTGCGATCTATCTTGGAATAATATTAACGTTTATTTGCCAAGCGGTCCCCGACAACAATACTTCGTACTTAACACTGAATCTCATTAACGATCAAACTGACGTTCTGAATATGTACACTTTGCTCTTGCAGGCACGTTCCGAGTAATGACACAGAGAATTTTGAGGGTTTTTTGATACCAATCATGGTGAATGTTCTGGTAACGATGAAGATCACAGTTTTTCTCGAGGGTCTACGACCAAAGTTAATGTCAAAGTCGACATAAAATAAAAAACAACGGAAAGGTCAGATTTGCATGTTATGGCTTCATTTAACTAACAAATAAACTAATAGATAAACTGACGCTGTGAAATCGTCATTAGTATGTGTACAGAACCCTGGATAATAAACAGAATATATTATCTGTTTTGCATTATTTCTGTCGGATTTCCATTCCCAACAATATTAGAGTCCCCAAATCGCCGAAAAATATAGGGTAAATATCGGAGATTTCACAGATCCGGCATGCCGAGGCACAGGGCAAGTCATTCAAGTATCGTCTAATATCGATATTAGAATCCCCAAATCGCCGATAAATATCGGGTAAATATCGTCGATTTAACAGACCGGGCGTGCCATGGCACCAAGCAATTTATTCTGGTATCGTGTAGTATCGATATTACAGTCCCTAAAAACGCCGGTGAACATCGGCGGTTACACAGACGCGGCTTCCCATGGGACAACCGCAGTTCATTCGATTCTAGTATCGATTCTATAGTCCCAAAATTGTCGATATGTCAAACTTCGATACTAGATTGTAAATACCCGTTATTTAAAAATTGTGCAAAGTCGCGCCTTCATGAGTGTCGAGAGACACTTGAGATTTTGAACGACGTGATCAGTCGTGTGTCATTATTGTCATGGCATTAATTTCAATAACGATAATCCCCCGATGGGCTTGTCTCAAGTTTAAAAGCTTTACAAGAAAGTGTTTTTCAGTCCTGACAGTGTATAACCTAATCATGGCGATGACTGATGTTTTAATATTTCTGCCTGTCGCACATATAGCGTTTGATTTCACTTTGACAAGCACTTTGAATGTGCGATCCCTGCTCGATCAGTCAGTCGCCGATTTTAAAATTCAGCCAGACATTATATTCTTCAAGAAAACTCAACGATGTAAAGATTACAAAATGCCTCATTCATATTTTTACGGTGTTTGACAATTTTTTCCGTCAGGGACGTCATGTACTTTAATAGCCGTTCGCTCATATCGTGAAGCTCCTTCGATCGATGCTGTAGCTCCATGCATGCTCATACACAGGGCTGCGCCGTTTACACTTAAGTGGAGATCGTATCGCGCTTTTAGCAGTGACTTTGATCACAAATCTTCATTCGATCAAGGTGAATTTAGTACTGATTTTCGCAAGTCTCAACCCTCAAATACGCTCTCACTTTGATTGTGAGAGCCCTCACTTCAAGCCCTCACATTTGCTCGCACTTCGATTGTGAGAGCCCTCACTTCAAGCCCTCACATTCGCTCGCACTTTGATTGTGCTGGCCCTCACTTTGGCCCCGCACTTGTCGATTTCCGGCACCCTTACATACCTGGTTTCTTGACCGGCCCTTTGGAGTTATTGAACATATGAAAGAATGTGGGATTATTCATATGATTTATAATCTTGCATTTCATTTTAGTAGTTTCTGATATGCAATTATCGTGTCGTATCTTCCATTGTTTATACTACCGTAAGGTTCCACCTTATTCTTAGACTTTTGCCTCTTATCCCGGCAATGTTAGTTACTAAGTTAGCCAGATTATTGCTGGTTATATTCTACTACTTTAACTGTACATACTGTAGTGTTCATATGATACTATAGCACTCAAAAGATCAACAATCTCTGTAAATTTAACAATGTTCCATCTCCTAGTAAATTTTAACAATGTCCCATCTCCTAGTGTGTAGCAAGTTTCTCAATGTGGTCATTTCTGTATGTAGGTTTACACAGATGTACACAAATACATAAACTTTGTTATGGAAAAGTGAGGCATATCAATATTTGGAACAAATGCAAGTGTCTGCCATAAATCAGCAAATCTTGTATCATAATAATCTCTTAAAGGACATAGTGATGTCCTTATAACATTGATAATGTAGTGTAATGTAGCATTCTCAATGTGATACCATTTATAATAGCTTGTGTAATATCTGTGTATCAGTTTTAAAAGTCTTACTGTATCATACTAATAGTGGTTTTGGAGTTAGTATCCCTGAGAGTTCTTTGCAACCTAAGTTACCATCAAATAGACTCTGTATATTCATTTTCTTTAAAATTAAAGTAATGTTTTTGCATGTTTGATTATCCAGGGCAAGACGAATGCATAAGTTGATGCAAAGCCGAGGTGAAAGTGGCATGTCAGTGGATATGGGTGATCCTTCACATAGCAAGAAATTATCATCAACATTGATCAATTATAAATTGAAGAGAGCCAAGTCAGCTTCTGTAAGTGACAAAATGAAACTTTATTGGAACAGTGTTGTCAGAAAATGTTTGCCACTGAATTTGTTTTTCTTCAAATTAAATTGCCTTTGATAAAATTATTTATTTTTCATCCACATGCTGGTGGGTATTTAAGTATAATTTGGAATATGCAAAAACACTTTTATTTGCTTGAAAATTCCACATTGATTGCTGGTTTCTGCTACAAGGTCACATGTGACTGAACCATCACTTGACTGTTAACAACAAACAAAATGTGATGCTTCTTTGCTGCAAAAATGTCATTCACAACTGTCACCGATTGCATAGCTGTATACTCTGTACATGTATGTTTGTGATAGGATAGTTTGTATCAGCATTTGCTGGAACTTTGCATACATGTGACCTTTTGTTGTTATCGACTGGATTTATAGTGCACTCTTCCAAAACTTACTGAAATGTCCTGTGATAGTCAAAGATTCATTGTTTCTGTAGAAGATGACTAAAACAGGTTATTTGATTGATTTGACTTTGAATGAATTGTGTTCTTCGCACAAACAAGACTGACATTAGGATCAGTCAATTTGAATTCATTGTACAATATTTGATCTGACAAATCAGATGTAGCAGTAAAACAATATTTGTTGTGTGTGCTGAACAGTTTATAGTCAGTTGAAGTTTCTTGCAGTTTGAACATTGTTTCCACTACCAAACAAGTGTGCCAAAGTTATTTTGTAAAGTCTACCATTTATTTGATCACATGAAAGTAAATTGAAGATAGTAATGTTGATAATGACCCCAGTGCATTTGATGTGATACAAAGGGCACATAGACAAGTGTAGAAATGGTGATGTATCCAGCAAAATTTGTCTTTGATCCAGATGATCCAATGTTAAGAGGTGTTACAAATCCAGCAAACGTAATGTTAAAGTCTTTACATCCACTTAGAATATTAATCTGCTGTTGAAAAAACGGTCACTGAAAACATTTCCTTTGCCTTATAATACATTTTAACCCATTTTGCCAAGTTCAAAGCATACTACGAAATGTTCAGTTCAATTTACATGATTGTACATATGACATAGTGTCATTAACTTCCATTCAGATGACCTCTTTTATCATGACACTGTTATGATACCAGCTACTTGACACAAAATACAGTATCTCATGTCACAGTATCAAGAAACTTGACATTTTCAAATTACAAGTAGAGTAGCTGTTGTCCTTTACAACTTTCCGTGTAACATTTTTGATAATGAGTGAAGGCCTCCTCATCCTGCTTTTGACAGATTGCAGATTATTGTTAAAATGTCAATGAGTCACATGATAGCAATATTGCACAGCCTCACACCCAGATCTATGGAATAGACAATAATGGTTTACATGATACAGTGAAAGTAGTCAGCAAGTACTCAGTACAGAGAAACTGATGCTTCCTCAGTTATCTTTGTTGTAGAAAGAATTACATTTGCCAAAACACTGTATTCTGTTTCTTCTCTGTAAGAAATACCAAATCATTTTAGCTTGATTGCTTATATTTGATATCAATCCAACACAGTTTTCTTTGTTAGTGCTGTTTTACTCTTGACTAAGGCCATGCTTGATTTATGCAATCCTAGATATGTCAGTTTTGATAAAAGATTGAACAAGATCTAGTGAATGTTAGTGTGTAACCATTCATTAATATTTGAATTTTTACAGAACATTAATCAGAGACCAGATTGGGCACAACAGAAGGAAGGTGACTCAATGATGACTGGATATGATGGAAGTATAAGACCAGAACCAGTACAAAAACCACCAGCGCCGGTTAGAAGTAGTGCCGTGAGAAGTGAAAGAGACGTGCCGTGTAAGTAACATACCTTGTACGTGCACTCTATGTTCAAATTTCATCATTCCTGAAACTTGATGGAATTATTCAACCCTATTGATTGCTGTGATGAAGTTAAATGACCAGGAAGTTCGGCCATGTGCAATGACTTGGAAGATTACAAATGATTGCGAGATTCTCATTATTTACAGCAACTTTAACCCTTTTTCTGCCAGACAGTAATAATTATATCACTTCCCCATCATCCAAGTCAGTAAAAAGCGGTATTGAGCCAAAACATGACGTATTTTCACCCACTTGGCCATGACAGCTTTTTGCCATACAAATTTCTGCAAGAGCTTTTGCCAGCTTAATGAGTTAGTGGGTGTGTGTGTCAATATGTACTGACTGATAACAATGAATTTTAAATTTGGCGCCTAACCCAAGCATGGCCAGTGATAGGACAGAAACGCCGTTCCACTTATCACGAACACCCCCATCAAGTGTAACATTTTGTTTATCGAGTCCTATTCAGACGTGAGCTGAGCACAATCACCTAAGTTTTCTATACAAAGCATAAAGAAAATTTTCACTGGCGGTTTACACAGTGTCGCGTGACTATTCAAAGAAGCAGGTCTTTAGTCAAGATATTAAAACTTCAGTACTTAATGCTGAACGAATATGACTAGAAAGTCTATTCCACAAGGAAGCAGCAGCATTCAGCTGTGCGGTCGAAGCTCTCGTTTTCCCGGTCGAATTTGGATTGCAACGGGAAAACTCTGAGTTGTGTGACGGAAAAAGAGTTCACGGACGAGAGCTATGGCTGCTGCTACAGCGACATATGAGAAAGAACGATCATCATAATTTGAGTCTTGTTGGTTGAATTTAAGAGAAACTTCATCACTTGAACGGAGAGATCTGAATTCTGGTTTATGAAATCGAAAACTTTTGTGTATACACAGTCCCTCATAACATGACTAGTTGGCAATAGTGTAATACTGTCAGTAAAATTGTACTCGGGTTAATTGGAGGAGAATGGAGAAAATTGAGACATGATTCTTGAAGTTGGCCGGCAATGTTAGCCGTGAGTTGCGTACAGCCTCCGTGTGTTCCCGGCGTTACACGGGCTAGCCGGCATGTAAGCATTTTTTCTGTTTGTCTGTGAATAAGTCAGCATATCAAAATTATACTTCAATATATCAAAATTGGACGACTGATTTTACACTAGGCTTACATAAAGGATAAAAACAAATAAATAAAAAGTGCTAAGTACAAAGCTGGGATTGAGGTACAGGCCGGGGTACGGGCGGAGTGAATCCTTGTCCCCGGGAACGCTAGCGCTTACAAACAGGCAACGTTGGTCAGTTTTTGTTTTAGTGTTATGTCCCGTTGGCCTAAATGTTCTGCACCTGTGAATGCCGGACCCTTGTCCATAACAACGGAGAAAACATCAGTTTTGTAGTCATTCAAGTCACTTGAACTGGACCATTGTACATGTCATACTGTCGTACCGATCGACATGATCGCAAGCCCCGTCGCAAGCGTAGCACTCGTCCTGACGTGTAATGCATACCATACAATGTCAGCTTAGAGGGTACGGACATAAGTGAGCGCGTTCATGTAAGCTTATGGCCGTTGTTTGAGGGACTGTGGGGCTTAAATACTCGAAATTATCGTGTGTTGCAACGCTTTTCTTTTCATTTTCAACCAAAAATGGTGACTTTGTTATTTTACAACATGACATGCACTTTTAATAGTTCGCTAGTATCCATTTCAACTCATTGGACAATGGAAACATCGTTTGGTGTCGCCATTCTGAACTACCGAAAATCCAACTTGTGGACTGACCAGGTGGGAGTGCAGAGAAATACTTAGAAGAGCCAAGTGTAGAATTTGGGATAGAGTGGGGATAATTTGTTTGCGTTCCTGTCAGCCTTATCCGAAGCATTCTTTGTAGTTTTATCGCCCTCGTTCACGCTGAATATTCATAGACGTGGGCACTATACGGTTCTCGGGGCCTTGACTGTATAGTGCCCACGTCAAAATTTGTATGGCCAAAAGCTGGAATGGCTTGGTAGTTATAGCATCTTTTGTCCAAAAAAATCAACTTTACAGTATTATGTTTTCAACAACCTTCAAATGTACAGTATTATGTTAAAATACATCATATGAATACGTTGTGTTTCATTAATTTTAAGCATCTTGACCTGGTGGTGAAATATGGACATGACAGGAAAAGGGTTTATAAGGAGTCTGAACTAGGGCTATTTTGCTGACAACTTAGGGAGTCTGAACTAGGGCTGTTTTGCTGAGATTGTCATTATTACAGCAACTTAAGGAATCTGAGCTAGGGCTACCAGCTCCCTGATTTGCTAATAGAAAATAATTCAATAGAAAAATGAGTATAAGTCAATCAATTGGTTAAAAGCTTCCAAGACGTCACATTGTCCTCAGGAAGTTAAACCACACATGACAAGGCTGTTGGCACGCCATTATTTCCCCAATATAAAAATTTACAAAATTGCCATCCATTGTGCTGTCTGAGTATCCAATCAGATGAGGTTCTTGGATTATTTTAGTTAGATAGTACTAGTAATACAATATTTTCATCTCTTTCAGCTTCCAAATCATTTTCCAGTCAACCATGGAGACAGCCTGATCATTACAACTCTGATGATGAATATTAATTGGTACGTGTTACAGAGACTCACCAACAGCCTTCAAGTGAAACTGGTACCACTCATATTAATTCATTATTACATGTTCATTCACACACATCCAATGAGTCAATTCTCATTCTAATGCACTTCAATTCAAAGAAGGACATCATATTTTCAAAGCATTCTTGTTTTGATGCTGACCCCTTTCATCCTATCATCCATGTGAAACTCCATGTTGGAATATTGTTTTCATATACATACCGGTAGATTATTCCCATTGTGATGTTGATGCATTAAACCTTAATCAAGATCTTTCTCCCTCTCTTACCCCGTAAATATTGGAATTCACATTTGTCAGGTTTGATATCTGCAACGCCTACTGGTGGATGTTCATTACAATTGTAAGTTCTATGCACTTAAATCTTGTCATTGAGCAAGCACAGATGTGTAGAAAGCCAATGCTCAAAGTCAAATTTCCTAGTATTGTGTCCAGCAGTTAATGAGGAGTTGAGTTATTTTGGAGGTAGACATGATGATTTTCTTGGTACTGGAGTCTTTGTGAAGCTAATGTATTAAAATCTGGAATCTTATTTACAAATCTTTATTTTCCATGATCTTCTAGGAGTATTACTTGTTTTCAACACTGTTTAGAAAAGGTTTGCTTTTTTGACTTACTAGTCTTCATATCATTTTGTTTAACAAATGATAGAGTCTTATTTGCAACATTTATTTTTCAAGAGGTTACTTTCATATACTCACATATGGAATGGCATTTTGTCATTCATTGGTATGACATTTCATAAATTATGAGTGGATATCATCAGTCTCTAAAAAAACAGTTCAAATGTTCTATTCTGTGTACCTTTTATGTCAGAGCTTGATTGTTATCTTTGCTGCATGATTTCAGCAGTTTTAATTTTCAGATATTAACATTAATGAAAGCCTTGTGAATATATCTCCATGAGAGCAAGATTAATGTATCTATTTATGGAACCTCCTACATTGGCCATGCAGAATATTTAACTAGTTACTACAAAGAACATTTTTAGTTGCACTGCAATAAGGGTGTCCAGTAGATAGATTATGATAGAGGTTAACATAGCCCCGTGTGTGGAGGGACTGTGATGTAGCATAGTGTGATCTGTCCTGTAAAATTGTTTATGAATTAGTTGCATAATTGGTCTCAGATGTCTTGCTGGGAGGTAATGACCATGTTTGAATCTACAAAGGGATAGCAGTATGCAAATTCTATTTTTAAAGTTGGTAATTATAGCTGGTTGAAATGTACCATATCTGTGTGAAACTTGTCAATGTTAGCCAGATGTTATCGTACATTTCACATATTTCAGAGCTCAAGTGCTTGGTGGCAGCAATGTCAGTATACTGCAATGAATTCAATTGATTTACTGAACAACAAGGTCATAAGACGGAAAGTGAAATCTTGAAAAATGATTGACAGTTACATTGTTGAATCAAGCAGTAGGAGTTTACTCTTATGCAACTTTCTTGGAAATGTATAGACTTCATAAATAGGCAAATTATATCAAACACTTTCATGTTGTACCTCTAGTTCTAACATCTATACTTCTATTTCTTATGCTCAGATGTTTTGGTTCAAAAGTTGTACTTTATATGTGATAAAAAGAACTACCGTAGTAATATTACATTTCAGTCTGTAAAGTTTCATGATTCCTTGGTATGTAGTGCAAGTGAATTCTCAGATAATAATATTTACATTGCACAGATTGTCATTGCTTAGTCTAGTTTTGATCCTTTGTTTGGTATCCATAGAAGATAGAAGTGTATGTCAGTCACTTTCATTTCTAAATGTGATCTTTCTCATGTAACTACCTGTGATGAGAATCATTGTCCAACATTTTTCTGTCAAACCTGTATAAAGTTAATGAACTTTGTACAATACATTTTGTATGTTGCTCTGAGATGTGTACCAATAATGTAAAAAAACTTCATTTTCTGTTGAGAAATTGTTGAATGAATATATGATGAATTTGTAGCGGTGCATAGAAAGACAGCAGAGATAATGGCTATGTAACTGATACACCAGTGTTGTATTCTTGAAAATTTCTAGGAATTCACATGAAAAAAAGATCTTGAAATTATTAGTTCGGTAATGATTAGCACTGATACTTTTTCTGTTACAAAGTGAATATGTACAATGTATGATAATTGTGTTGATCATAGAGATATAACAATTAGATAATTCCATTCTGACAACATTATATGTACAGTAGTTTAAAATGTCATTGAGTTTAGTGTAATTATACACTGTGTATATCTTGTATACATATTTTTCATTATTTATAAGTTTTCACTTCAGAATGTGAGAAAAGTGTATTTTAATTATTTTTGCCAGATCTTTGCATTTATTGTTAGAAAATAATTTAAAATCACATGTTTTCTATCACAATTTATCTTTCATGTGATAAATTTGAAGCTATGAAATCATATGAACATGTTACTTATAGAATATCTGTATTTTCTTACTTAAACACAGAACATTTTTGTACGTCAAGATTTTATGACAAATAAAATACTAAATTATATAGTAGTGGTATGTGCGTTGTTTCCTTTAATTTTGTTAGATGCTTGTTTGAAAGATGTACACACTGTTGTTGAACATTTTGTCAAAAAATGAGAAAAAAATCATATGATTGATATTCATGTCATTTAGCCCATGATGTGTATATTCAATCTACTGATTAGATAGACCTTGTTTAATGTGCCAGGAATGTAAATTTGTCTTGTTTATTACTTGTACTCTAGGAATTAATAATCCTTGCGGGGAGTTTTTCAATATTTATTGCTGACACAACCATGGCTTCAATATAAGCCTTGTGCTGTTAGTGTTGAAGTTGGACCTACGACAGAGAAACTAGATAACTAGATTAATGTATCAGACTTTTATTATTGGTTAATACTTCACACACACACTACTTCTATATGAGAAACTCTGCCTGTAGATGTAATGACTTCAAACTCTTGCTGATAGTAATCTATGAAAGTCAACTCCAAAATATATTGATTAAAATGTTTAACTACTCTGCTGACTGACACTATGAAATGCAGGTACAGTTAATAGGCGATGAAGTGCATTAAAATCATAGGAAGTAAAGGAAATTACTTAGATCATCAAAGAATAAAAGTTGGTATTAATAATCTTTCCATTTTATTGGATTGTGGGTGTAATTGAATGTAAGTTTACATAAATCTAATTAAGTGAAATAGTTTCATTGGGTCCTCTACTCTGTCCCTGACCTTTGATGACTCCCTAGTATTCGAAGGTTGTCATAGCATGTAGCATGTAGTATGTTCATTTCTTCTGGGATAACATTCTGTAAGGTAATCACCTGACAAGTCTTAACCAATCACCAATAGAGCTGTAAAGTAATCACCTGACAAGTCTTAACCAATCACCAATAGAGCTGCTCATGTGATTTAAACATTTCAAATGAATTAATGCACACAAAAAACCAAACGATGTACCAGACTAGTTCCCTTTTAAGGCCATCATAATTTGGGTTTAGATGACAGAACTCTAGGATGTCTATTTGATTTTTTTTAGCAAGATATTGCACTTTTGCTTGTATTCATGTGAAATCACAGTAGACAATGAGACTTCACATAAACCTAATGAGAACAGAGATTTAATACACTGTACCCAGAGGGTCTATTGAGATGACGAACAAAATCTCTTTCATATTTCAACTTTTCAATTTTCAGATACTGTCATTGCAATTGTCTTGCCATCTGAACGTCATTCATAATTCAGTGTTCCTCATTTGAACTGATGGTGCCTATTGAACAAGACAAATTTGTCATCATTGAACACAGTTTGCTGTGTCATTCTGGAATAGACCCCTTATCTTACTCTTATTTTATACCAGGATAGCAGCAAAGAACAAGCTGAAAATCCAAAGAATAAGTTCATGTTTGCCAAAATTATATCTTTCCCTGTAATCTCTCACCTTTTATCATTTATCTAGTATTGAAAGCACCAACACATCAGTTGACATTTTAAAAAGGGGCACAACTCAGCAATGCCTAAATAAGAATTGTCTGACAGTATGAAGTCATGGTTACATAATGCAGTCATCCAATAGTCATTAATAATAATCGAAAATCATGGACTTCAATTAAGGTAGAATGTGCCTCAGTGATAGATATTCTATTCAAATTTTCACTAAATTATTTTCCAGTATAGCATTTGTATAGGCTAATTTTCAAACTCTTGGAGTAAGAAAAAATTTCACCATCACAGTTTTTCAAAAATTTTATTTTTCTGCATTTAGTTAACCCAGGGATGGTGGCCATTTTGAATATCAAATATCAGTAAATGTTAGGAAATTTATTTCTCTAGCACCAAACTTTGCACAGTGACCCCAGATTTTTATTGTCGATTTGGTAATAGAATGGAGGAAAGTTTAAATAAAGTTGAAGTCTTTCACTTTCAAGGTGCATACTACCTTATTATAAATGCCAAAGTGAATGCTTCCAGAACTCATTTTTGAAGGTTGAAATATCAGACTTGGTCTGTATTTATAGTATTTCCCTGAACACAGATGAATTCCAAAAGCAGAGGTCATTTGAGATGGTAATACCAATAGTTGTATTAGTAGTTTAATTCATGAAATGCATACATTTATAAAGATGAGATATAGCAGTCAGTCAGAATAGAAACACAACATATGCCATCAGAAACTAACCCTCCTTTTAGAACAACGCTTTTAAATAAAACCTGCTCTGTGGAGTTCAATTTGCAAGGGCATGACAAATATCCATGGTTTTGTCATATCAGGAATGGCCACTCATTATACACTGACACGAGTACATGTACATACCGGTACACTTTCATAAATTCTGTTACAGAGTTGTTTTTACAATTTTTTACCGGTAAAGGAAGATTAAAACAGATTACTGCACTGCAAACACAATATAATTCATATGAACAAAATTAGAACATGACAGAAATTGAACAGACATGACCCAAGTTTTGAAACACACAATTTTAGTTTAGTTGGTTTCATAACTTCTGCAATCTTGTCAAATATTTACATTTTAAAAATAAATAGTCCATAGTAAGAACTGCGTGGTTTCATGTTTTACAGTGGGCTGCCATTTCAAACTAAGCTAGCTGTTTTGTCCAAGAACACATAGCCTCATGATGAGAGGACCATTATCTGAAGTAGATATTAACGTCTCTTTGAGCCTTTCATTAAGCCTCATAGTCTTGACTTGGCATTGGCAACAAAAGAAATTGCAATGGTACTATAAAAAAATCTGAATATTAATGCTACTAAATCAAAAAGCTGATTAAAATGACATTCCTAAATTGACACAGAGTTTGTTAATAAGAGGCCTTCAATATGTACGCGTTGTTCATACACTTTAGTACACTCACACCCTACCGGTTAGGTACTGAATGGCTTCACATGAAAGAAACCAAGACACACCTGTGACCAAATTGACAATAAAAGCCATTGCATTCATATTGATAGAATGGAAACTGTTGTCATAGTAACTAAAAAAGACAATAATACTAGCATTTCACATATCTTTGGCAAGGAAAGACAAAAATACCACACAACTCTAAATTATGAAAGCATTACCAATGCACCATTGAAAATTTTGAAGTTTACTACAATGATAATGAAGGACCATCAGGGTTGTGATCACCATTGGTCAAGAGAAAGGTCATTGTCAGTCATTACTTCTGAATGAAACCATTGGTCAAGAGAAAGGTCATTGTCAGTCATTACTTCTGAATGAAACCATTGGTCAGAGAAAGGTCATTGTCAGTCATTACTTCTGAATGAAACCATTGGTCAAGAGAAAGGTCATTGTCAGTCATTACTTCTGAATGAAACCATTGGTCAAGAGAAAGGTCATTGTCAGTCATTACTTCTGAATGAAACAATGAAATTTTGGAACAATTAATATTGCATATTTTACATCAAACATCTGTTCCGGAAGAACACTGCTTCAATACAGTATAACAGAGCAGCACTTATCTATTTTTTATCAAATTTATTACATATTTAATAACTTTGTAAACAATTCACTCAATTTTTCTGCTCAAGATAAGATTATCACGATCTGAAAAAGCCAAGTACATGATATAAACAGAAAGGAATGAAGTACTGGCATGCATATTGCCTAGTGTTGTTTTTTGTCGTTCCGCTGCCTGCATAAATCGAAATCCACATAATCCTGTGCTGAATCCATGGCAACAGCTATTGACGGGCTTTTAATGTCCACTAAGGTTTCAATCAAGATAGATTATCTCTGTTCCTAGAAGACCTTACCTATGACAGGAGACTAGAACATGCATGCTATCAGCTTTTACAGCTACAGATGGCAAGGAATCCCTGAACAGAGTCATCACAGGTCTAGCCAGACTGGCATTGTGTGTGTGTGTGTGTGTGTGTGTGTATGTGTGTGTATGTGAGAGAGAGAGAGAGAGAGAGAGAGAGAGATGTACACTTGTGATAAAATATTCAAAAATGACAAAAATACAGAAGAGGCAAATTACTCTGAGTAGCAGCATCTATAAACATGTATTTTATTCTGCATGCAAATAATACTGCTTTCTTGAAAAAAATTACTCTGTGAAAGTACAACCAATATTTTGAAGTTTCTTGAAATCCATTCAGCAGAAAGTCAAACAATTGCTTCTTTGACGTCATTTTCTTTTCATTTTTATTTTCCAAATGATTCAAAAGTATTCCAGTTTTACATGAAACAAAGTCTTTCCATAGATGTCCTAAGCTCATCCACACAATTCTTATGTCTTACAATTGTACAAGCTATGGAGATAGCAGCATATAATGACAACCGTATTACTGACATAATGAGTTGGTGTTTGCATGATCCATTGAGATCTAAATATACACTTCCAAGTACATAAATTCATTCGGTGAATTAATTCTTTGTTCACAATAGTATACAGTAATATAATGAATTGAAGTATTCTTTTGTGAAATTGATTGCACTCTACTGAAAGTAAATCTCTGAACTTTGTAACTTTGCCTTCACAGGTCTACTTTGTTGAGACAAAGAATATTAATTGTCTTTCTATCATTAGTGTTTCCAATAAATAATATCAGCTGGAAATGTGTGCGGAATTTTCCCATCAAACAATACTAAATCGTTTCTTTAATTAACTGACATTGAAATATTTGTTTTATAATATACTTCATTTATAATATATATCTGAATCAAAACTGTGTGTAGCATTGGAATACCATTTAGTAAAACAGCAACTGTTACACATTAATCAAAACGACTTCATTAAACATTTTAAAGGACTTAGATGTAATCACAATTCTATATGTATGCCTGTAAAAACCAGACAATGATTACAAAGTACAATAGGTACCATCAGTGGCTAAATGTATGATCTGAGTTTAATGATTACACATCTATCAAGATTCTCAATACAATACTTGGCAATACATTCCATTTGTGGCAAGCAGCATTAGCTAAAGCATCTGACACAAATTCTCTTGAAATATGTATGAATATTTTACCTGATGAAACAATTGTCACAAAATTAATACACTAGCTGGAACAGGTCATATGATCTTTGTTCAGAGTTACATCAAAGAAAATCTTTCACTTGGAAAGTCTTGGAAAATCAGTACACACGTTACAATGAAGGAAATCAAGTTGAGAGATACATGTTGACATGGATGTCAATTCACCTGCTGTGTCAATTTTCAAAGTAGACACAAAAGTCTTACTTGATTGTTGGGTTTTATAATTATAGCATTGAAATATGTAAAGGGAATGAAAATCAATTTTAGGAATCAAAGCCAAGGCGACTGTTTATTAGCATATATATGCATATATACGGTATGTAGTTATCGCAAGATATTCAATCCCTATTGAACTGAACTATTGGTGTCTGTCTGTATTAGTGTGTGTGTCAAAGTATCTCTGTGTACCTAGTGTATTGGTGTCTGTGTGTATTAGTGTGTGTGTGTGTCTAAGTATCTGTGTACCTAGTGTATTGGTGTCTGTCTGTATTAGTGTGTGTGTCTAAGTATTTCTGTGTACCGAGTGTCACTATTGCAATAAATGAAAATGAACGCAACCTTGAAGGATGTTGCGTTACATTGTGGAAAAAAACAGTATGTAAATTACTAATATCTACATAGGAAACCTCTATGGACAGTAGATGTAATTTCCAATGTTTTTTTCACTAGTTTTGTATTGGATGTCAATTGCAAGTTCTTGTTTTCACAAGCATGTTAAAACATCCACTACTTAGCTTGTCAAGACGGCGTTTACAGCGATTATTGTTTACCTTTAAATTGTGATCCAGACTAAAAGTCATTTGTTAACAATAACAATACAGTCTTCACATGTACAGGCTGAGTTGACAAGCTGAATACTGTGTATATCAACATGCTTTTGGGAGTAGAACAAGAAACTGTATTAGAAATTAAAAATTAAAATTGTGAAAAAATCTTCAAAAGTTGAGTGACCTAAATTGACAATTCCCTAATAGTACTATATACCGGTAGTGGTAAATACACTGCTCACTTCACTAGGTGGATAGATAACAAACGGCTACACAGTTATAGATAGAACTCAGATCATTGCTTGTACAATAATTTCATGGATAGTGATGTAGTTCTAACAGTAACTACACTCTTTTATCATCACTATGAAAGTCTCTTTACATCAATGCATCACCATGGAAGTCTCTTTACATCAATGCATCACTATTTATGGTCACTACATGACAACTTTTAAAACCTGAACCACCATCATTTTATGGTAGGAAAGAAATACATGCATCTTCAAAACAATGACGAAATTAATTCAGTCATGGAAATTTATGTTGTGCTGTATTTAGTCACAATTGAGGTATATTACCGTAGATACATATGGGCAAACAGTCAAGGCTAGTCTGCCCTCAATGAGGTTGAGTGGTTTTCCAACTAGATTACTCTTACAACACTGGTATGAACTGGTTTCTAGCACACACATGGATTTCAAATACACTTGTAGTTGTTACAGTAACTTGATTATCAATCTCATAATCATATAATTGAACAGTACAAAATCCTAGATTACAAACTGTTTACAAACGTGACTGATGATGGATAAGGTCAGTAACTCTGTCTTTTTTTTCGTTCTTTGACTTTTTATAAATAGGCTTTGAAACATGATATCAAAACAAATATTGCACAAAATACTTGAAGTTAATGATTCTGTGTTTAACTTACAAAATAACTGCTCTCTCAAAGCAAAACCACTTTCGTATTTGACATTCCTGAGAATGTGGGAAAATAGTTTTCTAACTATCTTGACAACTACAGCACATGTACAGACTATGTGGACATGTTGACCAACAAAGCTGATTGCTAGCTGGGGATTTTTCTGAGTTCCTTGTAAATCTAAATCATCAAAAAAAGATTTGGTTTTCTGAATTCACACAGAAAAAAAAATTGAAAAATACAACACATAGTTAAAATTTTTTTCTCTAACTTTTTAAAGCTACACTCTAATGATGATAAAGTTAGGGGGCTTAAGCCTTTTTTATATGATTTGTACGAAAATGAGTTTGTCATGATGTCTTGAAGAACACGTGTAATCACATTCTTTAAGAGGTAGAGTTGATATCACTTATATTATATGTCATCTGTTTTTATCTCTATCTTGATTTCTTTCCATCAAAGTTTTCCATGAAATTAGTTACTCCAAGAAAATTCATCAAAGTTATGAAGGCATCCACGGGTAACAACCTGAAAAATGATGAGAACACAAAAAAATATCAGAAAATATTAAATTAGGTTTTGTACCAAATTTACAAAAGTTATCGCAGATTTCATCGGCCATTTTAATTAATAATTCATGTTAATACTAAGCTTAGTACTTGCAATTCCATCCTGCACTGTATTCCAGGTGCTATGTCTTAATAATAGAATGAATGCTTTCACTTTTGATGATATATTCATAACTGTTGTTTTGGAAAACATCATACACTTCTTTATCCTGTATCACGTCTTACCAAAACAATTCATGGCGTATAATTTCTTGTTGATAAATGAATATTCCGGTTTTTACTGAATTCTGTCATCAACACTAACATACAGCTGCATCGACAAGTTCAACACAAGGAATAGGAACATAATTTTGCAACAAGAACATAATGAAAAGTATTTAACCATACATACGTCTTTACAATGATGAATGGTTTGATGTGCCATGGTATGAAAACCATAGGTTGATTGGTAGAACACCTTGCATGACACTTTTCAACAATCTCTCACTGGACAGCGGTGGAAATAGTCTGCTAAATCTGTAAATAAAACAATGTCATTCTTTAATAAAATACTATAGTGGTGCAATCTTCAGAGATAACAAATTCAAATGGTCAATATTTTACATCTGTACCCACTATTAATAGTTGCAAGTGGTTTAATCATATACTGTATCATTCCTTGGTTGGGAATATCTGCAGAGTGTATGGTATAGATCAGTGGTGACAACACAGGCTGCTTTCTCAACCATATGATGCACCATGCACCCAAGAGTTTTTCTCTGACCCAAGACAATTTTGCATATATCACATATAGCAGTATAGAGCTGATTGATTCCAACAGATTGGAAAAGTTGGAGGGTGCACAGTGATTATAGAATATTGGTATCATGGTATTTGAACAAAAGTAGCTGACAAAAGTGCAACATTATTAGCCAGATTGTCTTGAAATTTTTTGAGGTAGATGTTACAAACATGTTTAACTGCACTTTGATAATACATACATGGAGAGTTTATTGAGTGGTTCTTGAAAATCACCAGATTTGGGAACACTTATTCATCTATTTTGGTGTTGTAGTTTGTATGGAGTACAACTAATATCATTCTGATGACTATCTGATATAGCATCTATTTTTAGGGATAATAAATCTGAAAAACTTCAAATTGTCTCATTCTTACCATTTCGGAAAATGAATCATAACACTCAACAGTGATTTTACTATGGTCAGTGTTTTTATGCCAGAGTTGGGACATGACAAAATGATTTGAATAAAGGTAAAATTGCTGTTTTTACTCTGCATTAACATATCACAGACAACCTCAGTAAAATAATTTGATAACTGCATCATTATTTCCTGGCTTGCAAGTCTTAACAAAGGCACTATTTTGCTAGAAACCTTTCTTTGAAAAACTCTTGATTGTATCTTACCTTGTGTTACATCCGGCAAACAAGCCATTCTCAAAGTAATATGGAACAATGTTTGTAAGATGAATACCATCTTTTTTCAAGGTGTCCAGTTCATATAGAAGACATTCTGACAATCCCACAGCACCATATTTGCTAGCACAGTAGTCTGTTAATCCATTGATTGCTACATATCCAGCTGAACTCGTGACATTCACAATATGACCATGATTCTTCTCTAACATTGCCGGCAGAAATGCTTTGGTTGTCTGTAAAACAACATCAAATACATGTAAGATTTATTTATACACTCACAGAAGATATCATGTACGATGCCTTACAATTAAAATTATAAGCAGCATGAATTGATACCTTGAATAAAACGGTTGCGATATCTAATCTGGTTACTCACACAGAATGGCTTCATGCCCTAAAATCCATACATCCACTGCAAGCTAACTGGCAATCAAAATTGCTACATGAGAAAAACATGATGGCCATTATTCAATACAGGGTATCCCTATACAAAATAATATAATTACAATTTTTTCAGGTCATTATATTGGGTGCTACTGAAACCAATAAATTTCTCATAATGTATTGTACTGCAATGTTTTTGAGTTTCATGGAGTACATGTATGCTACAGGTATGGCATTTAATTGACTCATGGAAGTTAGGATTTATGACCTTCGGATGAATATATTGAGAGCACTTCTTAACTTGAAGGCAGAGGAAGCTCATGTATTTGTTAATAAAATCCATATCCTTTATGAAGGACTTCCTTGAGATTAATACAATACTCTGTCAAACAATGGTACAGTAATTGCTCTACTCACGCTGGCTTTCAAACAGACACTGACAATGGTGTTAATACCAGGATATTAACAGATTTAGGTTTCTATGCCATTCAATTAACTCTGTCAAATCTACACTTGATAATCTTTTCAAAAGAGACAACAAGAGAACTAATTCAGTCATCACACTGATGAAAGAAAGTGTTGCCCTTGACAACCTAAGTCATGTAGCAGTCGTTGCCTAGAGACACATACCTTTGTACAGTTGAAATTTCAAGAAAGATGACTGCCATTGCAGATTAATCTAAAATTTTTGAAGAGGGACATATTATGTCATTATAAAATAAATAGAGCTTTCATGAGGATTGAGTTACTTAAACAGGCACAAAGATGTCACTGACTACAGTGATAGTACTGATACACTAACATATTCAAGCTTGTCTTCTCTCTGTGCATTTTGATTGATATTTTTATGTAGAACAATACTTATGAATAATTTTCAAATTGATATAACTTCACTGTTTAGGTTGGTCATTCTGTTTACTTGTAAGACTTGTGTTGTGGTTTCAAATAGTTGAGTCATTTTGTTTTTATAGAAAAGACATGCATAAAAACTACTGATATAAACTGAATCATATATTAATTGGCCAAAACTTCTAAATAGTAGATTCTTATAAACATTGTGTGAAAAATTCAGCATTGATTGAAAAGTCTGCATATATAAGTGTAATATTCTCAGCAATATCATAGCATCTCGTTAAATTTGAATAGATTGTTAAGTGATTTGTCATGTTTTAAACTCAATTCATTGTTTGGTATCTTGATGCCGACCAGCCTTGACTGCTGCTTTAATGGGGATGTTTTGCAAGAAGAAAAACAAACTAGCCTGCCAGCCAAAAAGTATATATGCACTTACTCAGTATTCAGTATGCCAGCAAAACAAAATAATTTGAAATATTAATTATAAGGTACCCAGTATATAGTGCATATATTATTTCCCATCTAGAAATGAATGGATGGATGGATAAGATTTGGCTTTCAAGAGTTTTCTTTCTCATCATGAGTGTTACATAAAAATCCTGTATGGATAATTTCATCAAAGACTTCCATGATTGTGACTCTACCCAGGGCTACAGCCCTACCTGTATATTTCATGAGTCTTTGGCTGGCTCCAACACTCCTGATAGCCTGAAAAGCCTGGGGCATATTGTGGCAAACATTATGATAAACCTTAAAAGAAACTTTTAAAAAGGCCAACGGTAACTGTACTGTGACAAATTAGTGGAGGCACTGGGCACAAAATTGTATACATTGATTGTTTAATGAACTACAGTAGTATCGCTACATTCATGTAATTGTAATTTAAAAGCAACCACGGGGTAATAGTGATACCACCGAGTTTACTGGTTTTACTTCATTTTAATCATAAACGAGAGAATCTTTATAGTATGTCAGACTGAAGTGACATTTATTTGTGCATACACAATAAGTGATGACATAGTCAAAAAGTCCTCTGTAACGCATTTACACCACCACTCTGTGTGGATAATGGTTTAACAAATATTGTCATGCCTAGGCTAAGAATTTTACTAATGATAAAGAATTAAAAACCTTGAATTCAGAGACTCTTATTTTTATTCCACTGTGAACAGAAATATGAAAATAAATCACCTATGCAACGGGTATACCACTCCATTTTGACCAGTTCACTCCATATATGCACTGGCTAACTCTCATATTCATATGTTATGAACATAATAACTGATCAAAATCTTGTAGTATACCCATTGCAGGGTGTTTATTGCTTGAATAACTTCAAAGGGCAGTCTAGCTCATTTACATGCAAGGGTATTTCTAACTTCTAGTAGATATATAATTATTAAACAATGTAGAAAGTGACCAACTTTGTCTTCTTATTTTGAAACTGTTTTTTTTATAATTTTGTGAAGGTGCATGTTATAGGTAGGAGATGGGTATTTAAATGGACTTCACCGTGGATGGGGATTTTTAACTGCAAAGTAATTTGCTAGAACTTATAACTTTTGATAAGAATGCATGACAATCAAAAAGTCACTGCGAGACCTATACAATTGTCATTATACAGTCTACACACTGGCAGCCAAAAAACTGTGAGAGTAATCTGAAAAACTGTTGATGCCAATATTTTCAAGGAATACCCTAACAAGTACAAATTCAACAATTTCATCATAAATTTGATGACAACAAGTATAATGTGGTTTAAGAAAACCACCTGTTTGACCATGGACGTGAAACTCATTTTTTTATGTCCATGATTAGACATGACATATGGCAGGGCATAAATTTGTTATACTACGTACATCTATTTTATGCCAAGGGCATCTTTAAAATTATTACAAATAATACTTCTGAACCATTCATATCATTGTTGATTTTGATGAAAACACAACACCCATAGATTTTTGGGAAGACCTGGATTATCTGAGTGTATTACAGTATATGCTAAATAAGGAGAATATGGGGTACAAGCCCGACTCCATCGCCCCCCCCCCCCAATTTTATCATTAATGAATCGGATATTGCTCACTGTCAACTGAGCTCAAACATCTAGCAGGAAGTTGTTAGTTGATCAAGGACTGTGATTGATTACAGTTACACTGAAATGTTCAGTAGTGTATATGGCCATGGATCTCCGCTAGCTCTGCGAGGCAGGGCTGTGTTACTGTTCGGTACAGCCCTGCCACGCAGAGAAAGGTCTCCGCCAACTTGGCAAAGACAATTGCATGACTGGTCTAGTTGATCCCATCTACACATGCAAGTCTTTGACAGGATGCATGATACTCATAACTGCAACCACTGCACTGTTTCAGTGTTTGGCTGAGGACACTGGACTTCACATTTCACATTCACACTTCAAACTTACCCAAATATGTGCCATCATGTTGACATTAATACTGTCTTTTAACATATCGTCTGACATTTCAAGAAACTTCTTCCCAGCCACTGTTCCGGCATTATTGATCAATATACTGACATTGCCCACTTCTTTCTTAACCTGTGTAGCAACTTTGTAAATGTCCATTCTTTTGCTGCAGTCACACACGTACGTAAATGCTTCGGCGCCGACTTCTCGGATTTCCGACGCAGTTTCTTCGTTACCATCTTCGTTAATATCCCAGAGAACCAAAACAGCGCCACGTCGTGCGAATTCAAGGGCAAGTCGTCGCCCGAGCCATCCAGCGGCACCGGTCACTAAACTATCTCGCCTCTCACAATTTTTGGATCCAGTGGGACGAGCCACCTGAAGCCAGCACAGGCACATGATGCGACTATTTTACAACATACAACTAGTATTTCTAGCGCAAGGTTAAAGCAGTCACGGAAAGTACCCATGTTCAAACAATGTTTTAGTATTCTCACTGAGCTCGAGTTGGGATAGTTTTTCAGTTTAAATCCATCCGCTGTACACATACTAATGAATGAACACTCAAAGCGACAACACGACTGTTCGCACGACTGTTCGTCAGCTGAACATTTAACAAGCGACTGATTGGGATGAACCACTTTTGAAAGTTCGTGGGGTGGGTGTACAAAATAGTAGTGGGGGTTTGCATATTGCCGCTGGAAGTTTGCATGTCAACCATTTCAATTGTATTTTTCTTCCAAATATGAGGGCCCTTCAGTACACAGTTTTGTACTTGTGATGAGTTTTAAAGTAATATGTTTTCCACTGAAACAGTCTTGTTTACCCTCATAGAGTTTGCAACATGCCAACACCAGAAGCAAGGCAGTATGGCGAAATCGTACGCCCTCTTCGCCCATTATACGTAATGCTTTTGTTTGTTGCAAATGTATGTATTACAAATCTGGTCTACATCACGAAGTGTCCTCGTCACACATTAAAACGAAAATTTTCACGCCTTTCAGAGGTACCATGCATTTCCGTTGAAGGCCGTAACATGTCTGACATTTACATCCCTTGCAGATAATAGAATTCACACTTGAATTCCGCCCTTCACCTTTGTTTTTCAAAGTTAGGGTAGTTCATGCCGCAAAATTGAAAGACCTACACTTTTGGCCGTAACTTTCAAGGAAACTTTACACCACACAAGAACTTAACCAGTCCATGGCGCATCAAAAGTCAAATATGGAAAGAACTTTGCCACAAAAGTACGAAAGTATTGTGCAAATTTCATAACCTTTCACACAAAACCGACGTCTTCCCCCTTCCCCCCCCCCCCCCCCCGAGATAAGCCAGTTAAAACTATGTACTCAATGAGCTTGAAAAATGAACCAAAGTAGTAGACCAAAAGTGTACTCCATAAGGTCGGGGGGGGGGGGGGGGGGGGGGGGGTCAGAGAGAAGTGCAGTCTACTTAATTATACGAATGCGTCATCACAATTTTTGATATCACATAAATATACAGCTGTGCTGTCTGAACATGCACTTTTTGGGGGATCCAAAACTGCCAAAATGCCAGTGGCGAATTGTCTTACGATGTTTTATATGCCTACATTAAAAGATTTCTGCATGTACAACCCTTGTGCTCAAAATGCAAGTTCAGTTAACAAGTTGATGAAACTTATGCCCACTCTTTGAATTTTAATTTTGTAACATTTTGCACAATTGACATGTAAAATTTCATCTCTTTTTAACCACATATGCCGCATGATAAAAGTATACCAGTGGATGTTGTGTTGTTGAATGAAAAAAACTGTAGCTTCCATTACAGGGTAAAACAATTGAAAATGCTGTACTGTTATTTGTCATTGCTGTAAAAGTTTGGTTTGAATGCCTACAGATGTTGTGTTTAGTAGGATGTGCCAGAACATTACAAACAGGCATTACCTACACAAAGGCAATCAATTTTGAACAATAAACAACACTACATACAGGGGAAAACACTTCCTAAGTAATGCAAAGTACACATTACTAGGAAAAACATTACTAACACACATAAAAAAGCAAATAAGACAGATTTTACTTTCCCCATTTAAGGGGTACAAACTGCTTTATTTTGATACAGTTTTACATTATGTGAGTAAAGTCTCCATTTGCATGATGTTATCTAATTCATTTTACGGACCATCTGTTGATGAACTTTTCTTCGGTTACCAAGTCACCACCTTCAACAAATGGTTTCCTTCTTACGTAGTCCGCCTTTGGGAGCACTGAGTTTGAATGGCCACAGGAAGTTGTTAGCTTGCTTGAATCTAGGCCCAACTGTGAAGATTTCATGGATCAAATCCTCCATGCAGATGATGTTGAATTTACCTGAAATTAAAACAAGGACACTATGGTTACAACTTCATGAACTTTTCTTGCATCAGAGTTGTAGCATTTGATAGATGCCAATATATCACAACTGCATGTATTATCACAACATTATTTGTGAAGGATAATCAATAAATATTATCACATAATGCTTTCACTTAGTGATGAATAATCCTCGATGCAATACAAATGGACACTATAGTTACATGTACCAAGATAAGTTGCAGATGTTATTTAGAGCAAGACAAACATAAAATACCTTATAAACATTTCAAGATTTTTGCAATCCCTTACAATATTTGTTTTGCATTCTTTGTGATCATCTCGAACCTTGTAACATAAATTTTACACTTTTGCCCATGCTTTACGTCCAAAGCTTTCTTTGGGATTTGGAATAATTTACGAATTATTCTGATAAACGTAACATGCCTTAAATTTACTGACATTTGAAAACCAAACTGCAGCAACCAGGGGTGGGGATGTAGCAGAGTGCTTTTGATCACAGACCTCTATGCAAGGTGAATAGCATGTCAGGGATGAAGAAAATATCCGGCAGACGGCAAAAACAACCGCCTGTTGGCTAAATTTGCCGGCTGTGAAAATTTTGTTTAAGTAAAAATCAAGACATTTTGCACAAACTTTCTACCAAAATTTCCTAGATCCCTGCAGGTACTGTAGCTACAAGGAATACAAAACCACAATCTCTGTTCTGTCCATATCATAACATTTTGGTCAATGTCGTAGTGGAAGTTCCACTTTGTAATCTGGTACAAAGGACAATGTAGACTTGGTTCAAGTCTGTGATTTGTGAATGTTTGAGTGGAGTGATGAACGCAATGATTTGTATTCTGCTTTCATGTGAAACGCGCGCGTGAGTGGAGTGGACGCTATGAGTGGAGTGAACGCTATACACCGGAGTTTCACCCGGAATCACAGACTTGGCTTTCTTGCACGATCTGCGTTGCTATAAATTATTCATGAGATGACGTTTTCTTTACTCATATATTATTCATAAGATGACATCACTAAATTTTACACATTGGGAGGAGTTACCAATTGACCCAACGAACGTGCATAAAACTCACATGGCGTTGTTGACAAAATGTCGAGTGCAATCACTCCCACGAAAGACAGCACAACCTGTGTTGTATAACCGAAAATGCCTGAAAATATCTGTGTTGTTTGTGGGGCCCAAGTTGCAAAATGCGAAAATCGTCGCCGGTTATTCAAGGATGGAAAAAGACACCGTCCTTACAGTTGTAGCCTGTTCTCTTACGTGCCCAAAGCGATGGAAATCAAAACAATGTGGGGTGACTTCGTATGTCAGTGATTTTCCGCTGCCGGTTGGTGCGCAGACGAACACATCTTTTCCCTCAATGTAACTCTCAACAAGCTTTCTTTGGTAATCTCGCATGATTAGCGGTGGTCGACCGATCAGTTGTAAAACGCGGTTGATGTACAACTTGATGCCATTATTCGCCCAGATATAAAACGTACTCGATGTCTAGCTTTGCACGGAGATGACAACAAACTTTTTAATGCATGCAGAGGTTTATTAGCATGCGTTCTTCTTATTGGCCAGAATAATGGCGGGGGCTGTCAATCATTTTGTATTTGCTCTACGTCACTGTGTACACGTCCGTCTCACCGCCTGTACTTTGCAAGAAGTCCAAGTCGGTGAATCCGCGCAGAAACTAACTCACTACTGCGCAGACTCAAACGTGACGCATTCAATCGCTGGGAAAACCTGGCGTGAGCTGCCAAATTCCGGATAGGTTTGTACGAAATAGGAGAGACACAAGAGAAACTATTATAAACGATTTTATTTTTTTAAAATTCACCGACTTGAACCAAGTCTAAGGACACGGTGACGTACAATGGATACAAAAATAACTTCATTAGTGTAACAGTATACATACCATTACTTTCTCAACTGAAGTATGATCATTTAGAATGAAAACGTAATTCATATGATTGTGTCTGTGCATGTTTTGGTTGTGATCACTTACCAAGGACCTTTTCAATAAAGGAATTATCTGTCAGTGGAATTCGTCTGCTGTCAATCTTGCCATAGCCACGTTTGTAGATCAACTCACGTACAGTTTTCAAGTTGGGATATCTGTGGGTTATTAAAATAGACGTACTATCAATTAATCTCTGAAGTGTCTATGTTCTTTTTGCTGTTGTGGGATTTAAGCATATCTGAACACCGTCAACCATTCAGCTAAAAGGTAACCCATTTAGGACGACTCTGAAAAATATATATGAGATACCAGTGTTTTGTTAAGGTCAGTACCCCCGAAATTTTACCTGGCTTCCCCAGTCATTTTACCAGAGTTCCCTTGGTATATCAATGCAATCAGATTAGGGGATAGCAGAAATGTTACCAGAGTTCCAAAATCATTTACCAATATTCCCAAACCTTAGCAAAAACACTGGCTACACGTATAGAGGTTATATGCATCTATAAACTGTTAACACACACGTAACCTACCTTAATCCGGCAAGTATGGAAAAGTAACATTGACTTTTGGGTGCTCAAACAAGATGGCATTTCATAGGCCATATCCTGCTTGGCCAGTGAAATTAAGTAATATCTGTTGATAGCCAGCTACTCAGAGATACCATGTTTTGGTGAATGTTTTGGCTAAAACGATTATCAAGCCAAGTGCAAATTCAATGCATTCTTGTGTATCTGACAGGCAAAAGAGCCTCACTATCCCTTGTTACTGACTTGGCAGGATAGTAGATGATAGGAGAAACAGGACGAGTGTTTTAGTGCATCCATATCCAAAGCAATACCAACTTGCATTCCTTAATACCACACTGTAATTGTCGCACATTATACAGTGTACACAAGGCCAGTGTACATAAGTCTAGCTCTACATCTAACCTCGGTAAAAGAACATACCAAATACATCACTGTACTTACCCCCATGCAATGTATGGCTCAACAAGTCGCAACATATTGAGACTGGCTTTGTTCAGTCTTATGAATACACCATTGAAGATCTGACGGAGGCGAAGAAGCTGCAAGATTTTACGAACACGGGGGCTTACTCCATTGATACTGTAAAGGAAAAGTATAATTGATTAATCTAAATAAAAATCTAAACGCAACATACTTCTGACCCGTTTATATTCAAGAACTTTTTTAAAAATCTGACTACACAAGTCCTTTATTCTTCTACAATAGGCCTGGGCAAAGATATAATGCATCTAACTATAATGATATGTTTAGGAACTGGGAAGAATTCACCATATTACTTGTGACAGGTTATAAATAAAAGGTTGCCATTAATTAGTTACCTGGAGTTCAAATTTTGGGAAGGAACAAGACAACTCATGATATAACAAATGAAATTTATGTCATATCATGACAAATGGCAATGCACAGGTGCGACCCTAATTTGTATGGTTATTAATTTTGCTTCACTAATGCAACATCTGATAGGTAAGCATCAGAACTCTTAAAGTCCATCTATTACCTGTGAAAACATATTTTTTATATTTTTACTACAAACTCTTATTGGAGTCATGTGTCAAATGCTGGTGTTATTTTATTCATTTCTGTTGATAAATAAATGCAATCTTGCTAAAAATTCACGGCTTGAGAAAAAAATCTCTGTTTGAATCACGCCCTCATCTGTGACGTTACATGAGGCCATTGTGCAGATCGATCTATGCCTCCTGTACATACAGAATCAATGGCGTCAAATTTAAACTTGGCGAGCGCGAATGAAGAGATAGTTTTTGGACTCGGAGTATATGATTCAGATGATAATGATGGGGAGTCTTGGGCTCTACGGTACATGACTATTGTTCTGGAAATTCAGGGCCAAGGCCATATAGGTTTGAGCCATCGAGGTGCAAGGTATTTCCCCAACCTGCGGATCAATCGGCATAGATAACCACAAGCAGCGAAATACCTTCAGATCCAGGTTCACCCAAGCCTTCATGAGTGGGAAATACAGATTAGTAGTATCATTTAGGGCTTTGATTTTATGATAAATATGCCCAAACGAAACATTCTGAAAGCGGCTGTGTGAAACTCGAATTCATAACTCGGTCTGTCATCAGATGCTGATACGAGTCTGAGTAACGAGCCTGGGTAACGAGAAGAGAGCACCCGGTATACGCGGCACCGCGCCACGTTGAACTCGGCATCGCACTAAAATGTCTTGTGTATGCCCTTTGTTTTAAAAACGCTTAAAAGATCATTTCTGACATTTATGTAATAAACAACCAAATGAAACCACAAATTACGGAGAATGATAATTATCCACGATTATTTATTTCCCTTGTTGTTGTCCACTGTGTCATGGACGTAAAAAAACCTACACTGTGCATACACACGTTATTTGTGTCGGAAGTTTACTGGTACAATTAGTCATCATCACCTTCCCAGCAACTGTAGTGGCCCCGGGGCCGTTTTGTCCGTGATGTACCTGAATATAATCATGTACCTGAATATAATCATCGTCGCCGGAGTTTTGATCTGCTTCTCCAAAGTTATCCGGCGGTACTGGCACAGCAAACGACCTTCCCACATTCCGAAAATAACTACTGATATTAGTTCCGTGAACCTTGTGTTTTCATTCCTTGTTGATGATGTTGCTGATAATTTGAAAAACCAACTAAACGATCTGTGAAAGTTTTTTTCTCTTGACCATATTTGTTTGTATCGCAGGATTACTAATTTCGTAATGGAGTCAGGTTGATTCGTGTATCCTTACCGATCTTCACAGCATAGTGGAGCCTAGCCGGACCGGGTACGCGGGCTCTCTAAGTCATTGATACCTACCAGACACTGTACCATACCATGACGTCATGTCACGTGACCATTTCATGGCCAATATGAATTCAGATTTTTTCTGAGGACCTGTATTTTTAGTGTTTTATGTATGAAATATAATATTATACAAATGGATACCCAAAATAATTTTTAATGATTTGGGTATTATGGCTTTTTTACTAAACAACAGTATTAAGTTCAAATTAAGCAAAATCAGGTAATAGATGGACTTTCAGGAGATATTAAATCAAAAACTTTTGGTACGTGTAAGTTTGACATGACAGTGGAACGGTACCTTGAGATAGTTCAGTCTATTTGATATGCAGGTATATTGGAGCAATTTGATGAATTTTCTAAGTACTTTTGTAATATACCTACCCTCTGATTCTGACAACAAAAGCTAGTTTGGGCTCATCTTCAACGTAGTAATTATCATTTTTCCTTGCTACTCTCTTGAGACGGATGATGTCGCGTTCTTTCCTCCTATATTCCTTGACGTATTCTTCAGCACGTTTGTAGATTAGCTTTCTCTTGTCTTTATAAGCCTGCCACAAGAGAATGAAGATAGTTCTTACCACCAACATCTGACATTATTTGTAAACCATGCAAGCCACTAAATGAAAGGGGAAGATCTATTATTGACATTTTCTATAAAAGAGGAACGAGAGTGTTTATTTCTTAAGTAGACATATATTTCACCATGAGTTTTACAAATGAACAGGAATGCCTGGTGCCTGCTCTATGAAAAACATAATGTTCGATGATGAAAGATCTGAATAGTAATTAGTATTGCACAGACTGATCAGTTGTACTTTTCATTGATGGTTGGCCATACAAACATATTCAGTGTATCGTCCAGACAGGGGAGGGGGTATTCCCCCTCTGATGACATGTTGGCACCCCCTAGTAATTTGTCAAGGTCCCTCCCCATGAAATGGTGCCAGGAGCGCACCTTAGAGAGATACAAGTACGACTCAGAACACATGAACTCGTGGAAACCACCACATCCGATCCCCCCCCCCCCCCGCCCCCCCCCCCCTTTGTTGATGCCATCCTGGATGAAACACAGCATACAGAATACAGTCAACAATTTTTACAACAGAGCTTACACGACTGATGCAGTTGAGAGGCTTCTAACATCAAAACAAACTTATTACTCTGAGCCTTGAGATATGTCATAATCATATTTTCGTTCACAACAATGCAGTGTAAAGGATTGATGACAATTCCATTGACAGTTCCATTTGTGATATGAAACAAAAACTGTTCTTACACACAGAGACTCCATTAAATTTAAAGCTCATTGCAATCGCTAGCAATATAAACGACGTCCACTCGTCCAGTACGTCCTGGTTTGTCCCGTGAAATTAGCTGTGAACTGAAGTTTCCCAAAGTTTGCAAGACGATCACACGGTAAACACAGTGACAACGCATAGAAATTTGGATACTAAATTTTGCAGTAATGCACTTCTACATGCACTTCGACGTGGAGGCCGTGTCGTTGTATTTCAATATGAAACCAGCCAAATTAAAAAAATATGTATACCTTTTTGTGTAACAAACGTGACTTGGCCCGCCTGGCTTTCAGTTCTGCGTACTGTTTCCTCCTTTTCAGGATAGTCTCCGGTACCTTGGGAAGCTTCTTTTCGCTGTTTATGCGTGAATTGAGAGAAAGACAAAACTTAAGTTAAACCTTTTCCTTTCTCGTTCAGCTTACAACAGGGACGATCATCTAGCCATCATCGAATCTGAATTTATCCATACGCTCTATGCTATACACAAACAGGAGAGAAGGGTTCATGTGTTTAGGCATCATTTAATAAAAAACGTTGTCAAGTGGAAGAAAAATAATATCATCGAACGACGATCTGCTTTATTTTTATCATTCAGAATGTCTACTAGCCGAGTGTTTCCCTCTGAAACACTTGGATGGCATCTGATTTGTACAGCTGGTTATTCCGGCACGTACCTATCCGCCATTTTGTTAGGCCAAAAGAGGGTGATCATACGGGTACTTTCAGTATCTTACCTTGTTCACACATATGTTGTGCTAACCACTCAACACCTGAATGAAATGATTGCATTCGCGACATGAAATCATCCAGAAGTGCTCCCTGCTTCGAACATGTCAATGCTCTGTAAAGGTTCAATATGCAGGTGCTGAGACATTTTATCAAATATACCTTACCATCTATTAGTTTTGCAACTGTACTATGGGTAAGACATAGTTTGGGGCGATGGTGAACTGTCACGATCAGCTGGTCTTACAGGGTTAAAGGTTACGACGTCTGCTGCAGCATTGAGCTCAAATAATCTCTCCGGGGTACAGACGGAACGTGACGTCCAAGGTCGAAAAAATTCCCCATTCTAGTTCTGCTTTTTGAAGACATCGTATCAACTCTGCGCACAGACAGTGCAAAGCTTTTGACTTTGAGGAACACTCACGACCAAATGATTCGAAAATCACTTTTCTTTCGTAGCCGTACTACTCGTAGTATCACGCATTTCCCTGGCTTCCTAATTTTTCCAACAAACTCGCACAAGTTTTTCAAAGAGTTGAACAACTGATCGTTTTGATGAATTAATTGTTCGACAAAACCATGAACATCTTCGTAGAACTGATCGTCTCGGTTTTCCGCATGTCAGTGACTTTACTATCAGCATGGTCAAAAATCTTCTACCGCCGTACTGAGAGGAAGTGCCTGGAAGGTGAAGTGGTGGCGATTGCAGGTTGTAGTAGCGACATTTGTCGTTTTATGTCATTGGATTTTGCTAAGCTTGGGTCTACCGTGGTTCTTTTGGATGCTACCAAAACAGATGACGATGATACAGCTGAACAGATTAAACAACTTGGAGGTAAAGTCCACAGCTACGCAGTGGATGTGACCAAGAAAGAAGACGTTTATCGCGTTGCTAAACAAGTCACTGAAGAAGTTGGCGACGTCTCCATATTGATCAATAATGTTGAGTTGACCAGTGGTCAAAGTTTCCTGGACACAACAGATCATGCATTGCGAAGGACAGTAGATGTCAACACAATGGCTGTAGTGTGGGTGAGTGTAGGTGGAGGGGCAGTATATTAAAGCAAACTCTGTTCACTATTGCAAAATGAAATCAGCCATTAGCCCCCTCCCCCGAGTTCATGGTCATACATAAAACTTGCTGCGGATCTAGCCCTGCCACTCCCAATACAAACTAGTTTTATGTTTGCTGTGGATTGTGTCACTCCCTGACAAGATCCGCAGCAAACATAAAACTAGACGTCCATGATAAATACAAAGATAAGGAAGTTACCGTATACACTGTTACATAATCGGAACAGTTGTTTACACATCTCAAATTCTACAATTCCATATATAGCAGACTTAACTATTTATTTGGCAGAGATAAATGAAAATAAAGTTCAAAATGAAAATGTTATTCCGTTGATAACATGGGGGAATCATAGAATTATTATAGATGAGAAACTTTTTAAAATTTACTGCTTTAGTGCCCCTTCAACAAAAAATTTCAGGTTTTTGAACTAAATAGTCCTACCTCAGACTATTTCTCAGAAAATAAATTCTGTTCTGATATTGACAATGATAATCACGGTTCCACTGACACAAATATACATAAACTTAGAGAGATAAACTACCTCTTGTGAAATATTTTTCTGATTAAATTAGTTTCTCCTCCAGCAGCAGCACATACACCTTTTTCTGTGTAACTTGGAGCTTTGTCTTACCACACTCCCTGAGTGTTGAGCACTAAGGTAAAGTAAGTTATAAATCATTTGGTAAAATTCAAACTTGTGAATAAGTACAAAATGTCTGTTAAAAATGTCAACTTAGTTCTCCAACTTTCAGTACAGTATAAAACACGACTTGTTAAAAAATGTTGCCAAAAATTAACAGCAATATTTTATGGTTGTATTCTGTCATGTAGACATTAAAGGCCTTTCTACCATCAATGATTTTGAACAACCATGGTCATATTGTCACCATTGGAAGCATACTTGGTGTTGAAGGTAGTGTAGATTATTGCACAAGTAATGCAGCGGCCTTGTCTATCCATGATGCTGTTAGCTGTGAGCTGATCATTCAAAATGCACATGGTGTTCATTCAACACTGGTTCAACTCGGAGCAACCAATACAAACAGAAGGTACACTGTATTTTCATTTTAAAATATTTAAGAATTATGTAAGAGAAAAAGATGTGAAATTCTATTAACCAGGTACACATTACAAAGAATAGAATCTCAACACCATTGTGGACAGTGTGGTTGGTGGAAATGACTGTGAGTGCAACCAATTAAGCCCCATTAGCTGTATATTTTTGCAATCTTTGGAGAGATGTTTTAGATTCTTGATATTAAGCCATATTCTTGGAAAATGTCACTATTTCAATCCTTGGTGATAAATTTGGTAGATTCAAGTGCTTACGTGCATATTTGTGTTGGCCATATTTGTGTTTGAACTCAAAACTTGTTTACTTATTAAAATGCAAGTTGTGTGTTTGTCTCTAATATTTGATATTGCTTTAAGGTAGAATATGCATCAGGGACAGATATTCGGACGGTCAACCTGTTACAATTATTTTCTGATATACTACTTGTGGGGGTTCATTTTAAAGCTCTTGGTGTAAGAAAACTTTTCATCAGCTTAGTTTTCCAAAATTCAAAAATTTTATTTCTCTCCATAGAGTTAACACAGGGATGGCAGCCATTTTGAATTTTAATATTGGCAAATCTTGGGTTATTTGTTTCCCTAGTACCTAAATTTGCTTGGTGGCCCCAAATTTTTACCTTCTCGTGTCTATTTATAGACAGAGAAGGTATTAGAGTTGAAAACCAATATGCTGCTGTCAAGAACTTCCGTCTGTCAAGACTTCCGTCTGTCAAGATCCGTGACGTCATGCCATTGTGATGGGTCATATCATAAACTGGTGGGGGTGTTCATGGCTCAGGTTGAGGTGTGGGAGAACGATTTTGAGCTATGACAAAAATCAAAAGGGACTTAGCGGCATAGCCACAGTGTTAAGCCTATCTCCAAGGTTTCTTAGTTGACTACAATCTATTACAGACTACTGAGCTGACGTTAGGGGTACTCACTTTGTGTTTGCTCACTCTGTGAGCGCTAGTGTTTGGTACTGAGTTGCGTGGATATCCCCTCATGGCCTCACGTGATCTGGGCCTGTTGCATAATCTGCAGAGATGATCATATGCCTCCGAGTCTGAAAACTGTCATTGTGTAAGCCTGTCGGCATTTTCCTTGCATTTTTTCTCATTTAATTTTGCAAATATCGGCGAGTACCTCAATATTATAGAAATAACGGGCGACGCGCTGACCATTAACGTTTATTTATTGGCAAGGGCGAGAGGAAAGCCAAAATTAACGGGCGAGGCTTGCCGAGCCCCTTAATTGCTTTCCTCGAGCCCGGCCCATTAATAAACTTTATGGTCAGTGCGGAGTCTGTTATTTACATTATATTATCAACAAACCGGAGAAAACCGTCAAAATTTGCGAAAATTTTCGGAGCGAACGACAACTGGGCCCCAGAACTGATCAATAAGCGACGAAATGTCACGCGCGCTGTAAAATATTGGCAAATCTGGAAATATTTTCAGAAAAAAGTATCTCAACTTGGCCCACAAGTGCTCCATTTTATTTTGTGATTGATTATGATTTACGTTTGAGCTGCAAAGTTACGATACTTTGAGTTGTTAATCTTATTATTCATATTCACGGACATACAAACAGACCATTACTGTGGATTTGTGGTCAGTCACGTGGTTCAGCTCGACTAATCAAAATGCGACAGGCAGGGCATGGTAATATAATTCAAGATAACTCTTTCTTCCCAATCGTTTCCTGGAGTTTCAGAGTCATATGAACAAAAATGAGTGAAAGTTTTAGACAGGAAAATCGGACGTCGGCCATGTTCAATGTTTACAGTACAATCAGAAGTTTACGTGGAGGAATTAACCAACAAACACAGGAGTGTTCATGATGCCCGCCCTCTAGAGGCAGACCCTCCTATATGAAGTACCACATTTGATGCTTGTGGAAAGCTTGACCACACAATGGAGCATTTAAACTTTTAGAAAATGACAAACTGAATAAGAAGGTATTCAGAAAATGTCAAATACTGAGGAAAAATGCGCAAATATTCAAAATAAACAGGTTAACTGATTGGTCAGCTATAAAAAACAATGAAAATGTTTATGATCAAGTTTTTGAGATGCGCACATTTTAACAAATACAGAAATTATTAACATTATAAATATAAGACCAAACTATTTTTTCAGGGATGGGACAGGTTGGAAATGAGGGGTGAGAGACAAAGGCACTCCTATGTGCTGATGTGGATGCAGCCACACCATTTCATTTACAGCATACTTATTCACTGTGTTGTGTTCAAGTTCCATATTGTACTGACTGTCATACAAGGATAACATAAGCAAATCAAATCAAATTAGAAAAGGATCAATGCTGTTGTGTGGATTTTGCTGAACATGGCTGATATTTCGCCCTATATATTTGGTATCCAGCAAAGGCATATTTTGATGTAAAGTCAAAATTAACACTACATTGCTGACAATATATTTTACCATTTCTGCATGAATTTTTCTTCTTTAAATTATAGTATATTAGTACTTCAAAAGATTAACAGTTATCATGATGTCAACCCATAATTTTACATCACAAAGACTGTAATTCTGCCAATTTTTTTGTTTTTCAGTCATTATATAAATTTTGCACTGCACAAGATGATTGAACAAATTGCAATGTTTGAATTTGTAAACTCAAAGAATAAAAATCCTTTGGTCACAAATTAAATTATTTTTTGAAAAGAAATTTACTCTTAAACACTTTTAGCATATATTCTTTACACGGTCATGTACTTCAAGGAAATATGCCTATTAAAAACAGTAATTTCTTCACTTTCAATTTTTTTTCAATACTATGACAATTATCAGCCATGAGGTTATACAAACACAAGACCAGATAAGCGTTTTTCATCATTTCCACAGGACTCTTTGGAAAATCCATTAAAAACAGTTAAAAGTGACTGGAAATGATCACTTGGTATACATTTAATTTACAGATGCCAGGTTGTGTATTTCACATGCACTCAGGTCAGTAAGGAAGTGCGTCATTACTATTTTGGACTGTTAATTCTTATTTCTGAATTGTTTAACTTTTTTCCACATTGAACTATCTTTAGGCAGTTTATACTGTAGCTTAGAATTTTTTGATTGATGTATTTAATCATCTTTTGGGTTCTTTGGGTCCATATCCCACCTCATGCCCCTACATCATCAACTATTTACCAACAACTCCATGCCAACAACCAATTACCTGACCTGGCCACACATTAGAGAAGGTACAGCGTCATTGACGGTATTTTTATTCTTGATTTTGAACGATAATGGTTGAAAGATTCTTTAAGGAAAGTTTGAGCACAAGTTTAAAGCTTTCACTTTGAAGGCACATACTACCTTAACACACAGCTTCCTTGTATTGCAGAAGGTGAAACTGACAGATTGATACTGTAGCATCAGAATTTGTACATTTTCTTGCCATATTTACAGGAATGTGAAACTATCTGAAGGAATGGATGTACAATACATCTCAGATAAGATTATCAATGCTATTCAAACAAATCAAGAAATTCTTACTATTCCCAGCTACATGAATTGGATATTGTTTTGCAAATCGTAAGTTTTATCAGTGATTTTAGAAGTCATGTTCAGTAACAGTTATGTCTCATTTACGAATTGTATCAACAAAGACTGTACATATCTTACTTGTAAATATGGTGTAAGTGTGTCATTATTACTGTTTAAAGTTACAGAGCTATAGCACAGTCCCTATAGAGGGACAGTGGCTATAAGGATATTTGTCCATCACCTACAATTATCTGTCACTTTGTCTCATTCTCTCAAACTAAAGGATCAAATGTTTTAATGCTCATGATTAAGTTTCCTTATTCAGCTAGTTCTTGACAAATAGATTAGGATGAAAACTCTGTGTTTGTATTTTTAAGAATTTTCTTCATGTTTTTGTACAAAATAATTTGGAATCTGCGTGTGCGATATCTTTCAATGTTGGTTTGTAAAATCTCAGGAATTCCCTCATTTTGATTTATTTAGTCGGGACACAATTCAAGAGAGAGTTTACCAAGGTCATTTTCAGCAGTAAGTCATCCTACAAAGTGCCCACTCATCAAATTACATTTTTCTTGTCTCTCTGTGTATACAGATGGATGCCTCCAGCTGCCTCATCATTGCTGCAAAGCCACATGGGTATTGTTCCTGTCACCAGAACTGCATGACCAGTGTTACCATGACAAATGTCATTGATCCAGAAAATCAGACAAAAATTATACCGGTACTTTATAATGTATGATTCAATTCCTTGAAGAGAAAAATATCTACTTATCAATAGGAAGCAGTGTACATTTGAAAGCCGATATAATGCACTACTTGTGGTCTAAGTATCAAGACAGTGCATATAGTGTTATGAATAAGTGAAGGACTGACATCCAAGAAATTCTTCAAGTGATTTAAAGAGCTCACAGTGCCAGGTGTTAGAGGAAAAACTGAGTATTAGGTGGATATCAATTTCTTTGGAATGCAGAATAAATTGTCAGATCAACCAACGGCTGATTAGCTGACATTGGCATTGGAAAAAAACTATAATGAACAGCATTGATTGTATTTTATCAGAAAGTAGGCTATGACATCTTGTAGTTTTAAACTAAAATGGTGCGAAAGAGAAAAGGGATTTTACTTCCTAAAAAGTATAGAATGAACTAAAACTTAACCTTAGCAAATTTTATTGTCTTTAGATGTAGATACCTTTCTCTACAGAGTACATCATAATTTAAAGGATTTTAATCTCAAGGATGTTAATGTAGCTGTTAAAATCTTAGTAATGTCATGTTTTTTTTTCCAGTTATAGCAGCAAAATACATGTAGCATTGATGTAGATTACACATAATTTTATCCTAGTAGATATGTGTCTGCGCTGCACTTTACAATACGAAACGAATTAAATTGTGACAAGTTTTTCTATTGAAAAGTATGTTTGTAATTTACATAATTCATTCACAATATTTATGTCATTCGATTATTCTACCTATATGTGATTCATGAAAGTATCCTGTGTCAAACCCTGATCCTGCCGGTCCCATCATTTCCTCATCTGCTGAGTCAGAAAAGGCAGTGTCAATCAAAACCTCTATTTCACATAGTTTATTATAATACGTTAGTCTGTAAAAATCATGTTTACAGTATCTCTGCTTTCAATTGCCTTCAAATGCAACACATGACATGTAACTTGTTATGTGTCACTGGTTTTCACCAACTTGACCTGATGGTCACATATTAACTTGGCTTGATAGTTGTTTTGTGCTTTCCTATACTTCATTTACTTCAACAGAGGTGCACCTTTTTGTAGACAGCTATCAATTGCCATTGGATTTTCAAATTCTGATGAAAAAAAACACCTATGAAAGCTCATATATCAAGTGAACACATTTTTTCAATATTTGTTTGAATAAGATATCAAAGTTAATTGATTATACAGTGCACCATTTCATGTCACTAACAAAATCATACTCAACTTGTAACAAAATTATCTCTCAGTTCCAAAATATTCCAAATTTCTAGACTTTGAACTAAAGTATGTGTCCAGTCCAGTGCATAATTATTGGGTACTTGAGTGTTGTCAAAGTAAACATCTTTTGAACACGTTCAGCTTTATCAACAAGATTCTTCTACCTGGGATTCCAGATAACAGAACAGTATTAGAGGCTGCTGCGTACACGGGCGATGTACAGAGTCTTTAAAGATATAACATCACTGAAATCTTTACAATAACGATTTAAAAAGCCAAGGTTACGCATTGCTTAACTGCATTATCGATATGCTCAGACAAGCCCATGGAACTACAAAGGATGATCATGACGCCCAAGTCCTTTACAGATGTACATCATTCAATCGGTACAGTATCAATAGAATAATTAAAAGAAAACTTCTTGATTTTATTCGAAAAAGTAATGCAGCAACATTTCTCAACATTTAGTTTGAGTTTCCATGGTGAGCACCAACAAGTAATCCTGTCCAAATCATCCTGCAACAGTGCGCAGTCAGAAATTGACTTGATTGTTTTATAAAGCTTTCAATCATCAGTATATACAATAACATTCGATGACTGAGCATATTGTGACAAATCATTTATGTACAAAATAAATAACAGGGGCCAATTATGGACCCCTGAGGTACACCGGATAAAACTGGACACCATTTCGAATAACTTCCCTCAACAACAGTTCTCTGAGACCCGATCAGACAAATATGACTCAAGCCACTGAATACAATTTCCGGTGAAACCGAAGGAAGAGAGTTTATGAATTAGTAATTTATGTGACATTGAATCGAAGGCTTTGCTGAAGTCAAGATAAATTGAATCAGATTGTAATTTATTGTTGAATGCAGTTGAAATAAAATCTGTATAAGTGACAAGATTTATAGTCTCAACGCTCCTCCCAAGAACAAAACCATGTTGATCATCTGAAATTACATTTACGACGTGACTATACAAATTTTTAAAAACTATCTTCTCAAAAACCTTACTGAATAAAGGTAAAAGTGAAACAGGCCTGTAATTTTTTATATCCTGCTTGTTTCCCTTTTTTAAACTTGGCACCACATTACCACGCTTAAAAAAAACGTTGGAAAAATCCAGATCTAAGATATTTATTAAAAATATAAGTCAGAGGAAATACCAGTTCCTCTCCACATTGTTTTAGAATAACACCTGATATGTTATCAAATCCACATGCTTTGTTGACATCAGTAGAAAGTAACAATGTCAATACATCATCATAACATGCATAAATATTACTGAGGATGTCATTTTTAACTGGAATTATATCAGGTAAGTGTGGATCATCACATTTGCTAAAAACTGATTTAAAAATGCATTAAAACCTTCAGCAATTAAAACTGGCGAGTCGTACACAGTATCAGAGTGTTTCATTAACTTCGGAATATAGCTTGACTTTGTTGCGACAAACCCCCAGAAGCGTTTGGGATTGTGCCGTGCGGACGATTCAATCTCACCTATGTACTCGCAATATTTGATTTTTTTGAGTTTCTAAAATTCTGACCGCAGTTTGGAAAGTATTTCATAGTCTACTGGATTTCCAAACTCTTTAAATCTACGATGGATATCTGACTTCAGCAATAAGATCCGCATCAAACCATGGAGGATATCTGCGCCCTCTAAGCTTTATTTTAGGAACACATTCATCTATTGCACTATACAAAGTGTCGTAAAAACATCTAACACATTGGTCAAGGTCTTCAATGTCAAGCATTGCTGACCATGGTATGCATGACAAAAGTGATTTCAAATGTGTAAAGTCGGCCTTTCTGAAATTGTACACGGATCTTTCGGATTTTAGTGTATGGCGCTTACCAACAATTTTGAGTTCACAATGAAGAGCGTCATGATTATATTTGACGGCATTCTCGCTTAAAATTATTGTACATGATCCACCAAAGGAAATCACTAAATCCAAAAAGTGATTGTTGCAAGTTCTTTGAGCGTTGAACTGGGTCAAACTGTACTCATTCATTATATGAATACAACGTTCCGACAGGTGTTCATTCCAGGATATTGGCAGCACTGCGTCATTTTGAACAATGGACCATTCGATGTCACAGCGATTGAAATCACTGCAGAGAAATATGCAATCTCTGTCATTGTTTATACAACCGTAAACCAACTCCAGGGATAATTCAAATTCAAACTGCACCCATGTGTATTTGTCAGCCCATGTTGGGATACAGACACATCCAATAAATATGCTACAGTTTTTGTCAAAAATTACAAACTTTATGCAATGTTGGATACTTAGATAGGATTTTATCCTATAGATAATGACTTTGAGACAGGCTCTATTTTGAACGGACAAACATCTTATTTCATACTTAAAATCTGATTGTGCTGCTTGATCGCACTATTACCAGTGTTGGTCAAAGCGCTATGACATCGAAGAAGTTCAAACTTTCCTGCATACTCAAAGAAAGAAATTTTTAACTAAAGAAAGAAAGATTTAACCCCACAAAAGTCACGGCGCATCGTAGCAACCTTTCAGAAATAGTATATAAAATAGTATTTATCCTTTTGTAAAAGAAAGGAAAAAGAAACATCGGTTTGCAAAAATTCAAATCTAATGAAATTTGCGACCAAGTGGGAAATAATCTCCTTCTCAAAAGTCAAGGTAAAGAGTGCTTAAATGAAAGCAGCATAAGTTAATCCGAAAACCATCTTAATGAAAGACCCCCGAGAAAAACATCCCGTTTTTCTCGTAGGTGTTCTCGAGGGTCTATGGTAAAACAAATGAAATACATGTGAATAATCAATAAATAAGCTTAATATATTCCAAGATAGATCGTACAAAGAAACAACAGCAGTTGCCTGTCCCGTTTTTCTCGAGGGTCTATGATAAAACAAATGAAATACATGTGAATAATCAATAGTAATAATATACGGCTGATCATGACTGAACTAATCATGTTCGCTCTAAAAAGTATAAGCCCCCTCCCCTGTGTCTGTCTCTGTTTCTCTGTCTGTCTGTCTGTCTGTCTCCGTCCTCCCTCTCTCTCTCTCTCTCTCTCTCTCTCTCTCTCTCTCTCTCTCTCTCTCTCTCTCTCTCTCTCTCTCTCTCTCTCTCTCTCCAGTCTCTCTCTCTCTCTCATAAACCGTATACACTAACAGATTAAAAGTACATGTAGTGGTTTCAGTTCAGAGTAAAATGCAAAGGAGATGTTTGAATATGGATAAAGATTCTGGCGATGACGTATCACGACGTATTTGTGATAGCTTACCCGAGATGATTATTATTAACGTTTCACTTTGAAGACCAGGGAAAACTAACGTTTTCGTTGTGTTTCCATGCAAACACAATTGGTCAGTTTCTGCATGCATCGCCCCTTGTCTCATAGCAAATTCTGTTGATACGAGCATTACGCATATTCAAAAGTCGTGATTCATTCTCACTCGTAGAAATCATACTATTGGCGCTAATCAAGAGAAACCGATCAGCAATTAACAAATTAAGCTGATTAAATTAGTTTTATTCTATACCAGATTATTTTCCGAAGAAGAAATAATACAATCACCTTAGAAGTAGGTCACCATTCATCATCAGACCATAGTACCCAGTTTCGTCGTGCGGACGTTGGACCTATAGACTGGGGAACATGATTGGTGGAGATTTCGCATACTCAGCAATGCTGATCATGTCAGTTTGAAGTAAAGTGCATTGCTCTTTCTATTAGCGTTTTGCTTTACTTAGCAAGGGCCAAGAAATTCAGGGTAACGATGGCCATCATTGTTGAAATACTCGTCGTGTGGTTCAAATTGGTATGCTGTTGTGTTAGTGCAATGTTCGGATATATCATACCGCCGAAGAAGAAATCGGTTGCCGGAGAAATCGTGCTGGTTACCGGTGCTGGTAGTGGTATTGGTCGTCTGATGTCAATCAACTTTGCTAAGCAGGGTTCTACGTTGGTACTTTGGGATATTAACAAAGAAGGTAACGATGAGACAGCTGAACAGATTAAACAACTTGGAGGTAAAGCCCACAGCTACGTGGTAGATGTGACCAAGAAAGAAGACGTTTATCGTGTTGCTAAACAAGTCACTCAAGAAGTTGGTGATGTTACCATATTGGTCAATAATGCTGGGGTGGTGGCTGGTAAGAACTTATTGGATTGTCCTGATGAACTCATCGAAAGGAGCATGAATGTGAACGCCATGGCCATATTTTGGGTAGGTTTAATGACGTTCGTTATCATGTGTTTCTTGAGAGGCAACGTTTGAATAAATTAAGTGAAATATAGAAAGTATCCTGTGAACATGATCAAATGCATGGCGGAAGAGAGGGGCAAAGTCCTGGACTGCAATATATTACTTGTTGACTTATGATCTACACGATGATACTTGATACTATATGGCACAGTTGAAACGACATGGATGTCTGACATATAGTTTAACACAGAGCACGTGACTCGTCAGCTTTGTCAGTACATATATACTTCGGCACACAACCTGTCTCATGGCGGTTTTAAATGGCGGGAATGATGCCCCTTGTCGTTGGTAAGGAGAAGATGGGTATTGGCATAGTGATATATAGACCATACTTGTGTCTTCCATTGAGTTTGGTACTTGAGTACTCCTACGCATCATGATTGTCAATGTCACTGTTACAACCAAAAGACTATCATTTGGATGCCAGCATAACAGCTCACACATTTGGTCTTGTCATAAGTTAAATTTTGGACTTTTTCAACACATTTGCTGTCAAGCGAGTCACTTCATTCTGAAGTTACACTTTTAGTATAAGCAGGTTTTCACGATGCTCCGTTCTTGTCTGTGAAAAGTACAAGATTAACGTTCCACGGTATAGCTGACTTGCAGAAATTGGGTATATTAAAATTAAGGGGATAACTTTAAGTTAGAACATTTTCGGTTCTTGACTTTTCGAAATAGACTATGGGTATTACCCATAATTTTAGCGCGATCAAACTTTTAATATCATCAGTTATTAGATTTTCATTAATTAGCGAACTTTCCCTATTTTTATTTATCTAACACAAACAGCACAATGTCATCCCTTCTTAACACCTGCACCATCAACGTTTCCCTCTCGTTTGCAGACAGTAAAAGCATTTGCTCCGTCCATGGTTGCCAACAATCATGGTCATATTGTGACTATTGCCAGTCTGGCAGGATCCATTGGCACACCCGGTATGGTTGAATACTGTGCCAGCAAGTTCGCAGCAGTTGGTCTCCATGAATCGTTGTACTTTGAGTTAGACAAGCTCGGCATTGAAGGTGTCAAGATGACACTTGTTCAACCATGGTGGATTGATACTGGCATGTTTGACGGCTTTGCACCAAGGTATATAAGCTGGAAGTGAAAACAATTTAAGGTCACGTCGAAATAGGTACAGATGACAGATGGTTTGAGATGAATTTATATCCGAACTATATGTTGCTATTCAAGAGTATGTAGAAAATAGCGTCGACACGTCATAATAGCAATTTAGTTTTTTCCCAATGCCACAGCATACACCAATATCTGAAAATTGTACCTTGTGTTTATTTTAAGAAATAAGCTGTGCTTTTGAGAAAGCGATTCTACAAAAACTGTCAACATTTTACATTTTTTTTATTCAATGTAAGATAATGTTGTCATAAATTGATATGGACGCTGTCACAAAAATCGAACGTTATGTCTTAAAACAATATGAAACACTGTGAGTTCTGTGATATTCACGATGCTACAGCATGTAAGACAAACAGGAAAAACAACGTTTACGTTTACCATGATATATGTCTTGTCATCCTGACAAATAATGACGTACAACTCCAAATTTATTTGTTTCTGGTGCCTGTCACCACGCTAACAAAATCTCCATGTCTTGACACCAGGAAAGGCATCTCACCCCCTGCTCTGCACCCTCAATATGTCGCTGATAAGGTATTGCATGCTGTACAGATTAACCAGGAAGTAATTGCGTTACCACGTGATGGCTACATTATACAATTCCTAAAGACGTAAGTATACAATAAATGTCTAATTTACATCTTTCGAGGCTACACAGTAGTCATGATGTACCTCGTGTGTAGGAATAATGTTTCTTGCATCAGAATTCTTCATACTGTTGTTTGGTCAGATTAAGTGACCACAATTGTTTATTTATTGTGAAACTAGCTACACATTAGTATATCGCACGACAATAACTGTTAAACTTTTATCAGTATTTGAGAGAGAGAGAGAGAGAGAGAGAGAGAGAGAGAGAGAGAGAGAACTATGCATATGTGTACTCTAGTATCACCACCTTGTGTGACACTCTTTTTGCATATGGTAGATTTTAGACTGAATTCATATTTACCCATCTCGAAAGGATCATGTTGAAATGATCGTCAAACATCATTTGAGATGAAATGTTCTGACCGATCTGTTTGAACTTTCACACACAGAATCATGCCAACATCCGCAACTGGTATCGTTGGTCGTTTTGGGGGCACGTACACCGCCATGGATACATTTATTGGCAGAGACAAGAAACATACATAGTCAACGATGCTGGATTTGATCGGGCTTATACCGCTGTATGGTGATAAATGATGCATATCTAATTTGTATTTTTTGTCTGGATTCCCGAGAGAACTGTTTTTGCTATTGTAGTTGTTGAATATTTTCAAGTCACTTCATCAAAATGACAATTGTATATTAAACTATCTGGCAGTTTCATGGGTAAGAAAATGAAATATTTTCATAGAATGACAGCAGTCATTGCAAATGAACATATACGGTATCACGGTATTCGTCTTCACTCATTCGACTTTTACATACACTTTTCTAATTTGATAACTTCCGAAAGATACAAATAATTGAAAGGTGTCATTTTTAATTGTCTTGAACATCTTTGCAATCTATCATAATAACTTGTAGAAATTAACTTGTACGAAAAATTAGATTTAACTAAACATTTTGTATGCACGATCACTTTCCAAAACATTGAGCTGGCGCAAGACCACAAATTAATTTCCCATAGGCCACCACCACAGTAGCGTTGATCTAAATTTTCTTCGGCCTGGAGTGGATTATTTTTTGCCGACGTCAAAAATTGGCTGACTCCCCCATTCCAACTTTCGAGAACAGAGTGATCCCCCGCGACAAAGGTAACACAAAAGGTGAAATTATATATATATATATATATATATATATATATATATATATATATATATATATATATATATATATTATATATATATGTGTGTGTGTGTGTGTGTGTGTGTGTGTGTGTGTGTCTGTGCGTCTGTGTGTCTGTGTGTCTGTGTGTACACACAGGCACAGACAGACAGACAGACAGACAAACGAAAGACAGACAGACAGACAGATAGACAGACAGACACACATCTATATATATATATATATATATATATATATATATATATATATATATATATATATATATATATTTATTTATATATATAAAAGCATATATAATATCGATGTATACAGATGTCCACGTGGGAAATTTCAATGCTCGATGCGGAAAGCAAAGCGTTATAAATAATAACATAAATTACTTCAAGTACAAAGTAATAATATCCTTTACTTAAGTTTCATGCATCCTGCTATCATTAGACAGAAGTGAAAGGATTCTTAGCAACACTCTCATTTATATGTATAGGACGTACCTTTCTATTTGTAGGTGGTGTTAAAAATGATAAATAATATTTGTTTTGGTAGCGACATTTTGAAACGAACTCAGAGCGTTTGTGTAAGAGCGTGGATTTGTCAGCATTGATAATATGCAGCTTTGCTGACACACAAAGATTACATCGCTTGCTTATGTTAGAGTAGCTCGATGCTTTGTCAATAATTGACCACGAAATGTTAAAAATTTGGTCTTTACTTTTTAAGTTCCATACAAACTTTGACAACTTTTACTGTTTTTGTATTTCTCGTTACGGAACGATTGCATGTGGTTAGTGAAGCGCGTCTTGAAGGTGTTATCAGTGAGGCCGATGAAGGCCCTAAACTTTCTCCGTGTTGTCCTCCGTTGATACTTTGGCCTTGTAAACCACGCCTTTGACTTGACAGTTACCCTTTAAGGGACACTCAGACTTGACCCGGCAATTACAATCAGCTGGTTGATCCTCACGCTGATCTTCGGTGATTACCCTCCTATTATGCGATTTGATTATACTTGCCATATTCTTCATACAGCTATAACTCAAAAATTAATGGTGTTCCTTTTGAAGATTTTGTTAAGTTTAGACCCCTTTGGAAAGTGTTTGTCAACAAGTTGAAGAAATTTCTTGCCAATATTAATTTCCACGTTCTTGCTGAAAGCAAAGCTTTTTGGCATATTTTAAACATTCAGTCATTCTGTTTTAATGAAATTGTTGACATGTCAGTTGTAAGATAGAAATTTCAAAGTTTCAATTTTAAAGTTTGAATACAAAATTTTGAATAAGCTGTGAATGTATTTCACACTTTCTATGCATAACCAGATGTCCAAAACTGTTGTACATTAATTGATGTCAATCATTGATATCAAAGAGATAACAGCAGTAAATCAGACTTAGACTTGCCAGTTTAGATTTGTCAACCATCCAATTACATCTCCTGAGAATCAATAAAGAGATATTTTTATGAGTTGCAGCCAAATCTGATGTGCGCAGTGCCTGAGGAGACATTTTCCTTTCACATTTAAACCATAAAAGCACAGCTAAATTATAATGAAAATAACTGTAACTATCAATTTAGTAATAAAAAAAACTATTACTGAAAACCTGTGACAAAAAGGAAAATAGCTGCATCAGAGAGGACGAAAAATATCTTGTCATTTTTCTCTTACTAAAATATGTCACTGTATCAAATTTACAGTGAAATATTAGTGCATGTTGCTTTCTTATACTGAATTCTCATAGAGAAAACAGAAAAGAGTCAGGGATTTGTCATGTTTTCCATATGAACTGCAGATTTCATAATGATTAGTACACTTTCAAGTTGCAAAACAGACTTTCAATTTGCAAACACCAAGATATCTCTGATATATATCTCTGATATATAAAAGTTATGCGCCCGAAGGGTGCGTCGAAAACTGTAACTGAATTCGATTTGTGGCTGGTATGATGCTTTGCATTAGAGACTTATAATTTGCAAACATCCAGATATCCCTGATATATATCTCTGATATATTAAAGTTATATGCCTAAAGGGCACGTCGAAAACTGTGACTGAATGATGCAATTTGTGGCTGGTATGATGCTTTGCGAAACAAACTTCAATATACAAACATCCTAAACATACTAAAACGTTTTGGCTGCTGTTTGCATATGTTGTTAGGCCTATATATATATATATATTATATATATATATATATATATATATATATATATATATATATATATATATATATATATATATATATATATATATATATATATATATATATATATATATATATATATATATATATATAATATATATAGGCCTAACAACATATGCAAACAGCAGCCAAAACGTTTTAGTCGAACACAGCCACCCGATGAGTGTAGGCGGCTCTGCCGCCTATACAAAACAAATTTTAGTGGAAATGTAATTTAGATTATCCTGATCAACTCAGTTGAGTATTTAGCTCTACTCTAGTATTGAGCACTCTTCTCCAGCTGATCTTGAACTAAACAAGTATATATATATATATATAATATATATATATATATATTATATATATATATATAATATATATATATATATATATATATATATATATATGCTCTCCTTACAACGTCAAAATAATACTAGAAAAATGCCAAAAAAAATTAGGTATATATTAAACAACAGAAAAGGTAAGGAAATTCTAACATTAATCATAATTGGGTGTAAATGTCCGCTGAAAAATCAATTAAATTAGCTGCTATTAAAAATGAGGCGCTATAAATGAAAACTTTGATGATAAAAGGGCATTATTGTGCATTTTTTTTATCCATATCTGCTTGCAATCGTTTATATTTTTCCTGTCATCCGTGACTTATTTTTTTCAAAGGAAATTTCATGGGATCTTTTTCTGCTCCAAATCTTCTTAAGCGCCTCAACCCTCTCCCCCCATATCAAATGGTCTACCCCTATCGGCTTGAGACACATTTCGTCTACAGACAAGTATTGTTGATTCTGCATATGTTACTTGATTCTAACAAAACAGCTTGGAACTTTGAATACTGCAGCCTTTGAATAGCTTTTTGCTCAGTTCTTGTTGTGAGATATGAAAGGTCAAAATCAAAGTACTGTACTGAATACTCACGCTTAGAAAGGTGAGTATTCCGAGAGAGTGGTGGACACACATGAGTGCTTACTCCTCATGGCAAAGGCCGGGTATGGTTTATTTCATATGTGGGATTGTATTTGAAACTTTTCAAAGCATCATTGTATATTTGTAAACAAACAAACAAACAAACAAAGAAACAAAAACACATCGTTCTTTACTGACTAATATGAACACAAATACAACTCTTTATGGGTTCTCTATTGTATATGGAAATAATAATACGTAATAGACAAACAAACAAACAAACAAGCTAAGGAGCCTGAGTCCCGTATGCTCGAACCAGCTTACCTCATTCTAAAATATTTATTTCAGTGCGGACATGCACGATCAACTTGACTTCATTGTATAGGCGTACATAGATGGATAGAAGGTAGAAGTGAGACGGTCTATGATTGATGGAATCACGTCACGCAAGCGTAATACTTGTCACTTGCTTTGCATGCATTGCCAGTCCTAATCATATACATGAAAGGACGGATGCATGGAAGCACGGTTACTCTATGAAAGATATAACAACAATTTTGATTCATGTCAAAAGTTATAAACTTTATGCCATATTGGATACTACGATAGGATTTTATCATATAGATAATTACTTGGAGACAGGCTCTATTTTGCACAGACAGAAGATCTTATTTCATACTCAACATCTGATTACATGTCCTGATGATCGCACTATTACCAGTGTTGATCAAAGCGGTAATATGACATCGGAGTAGTTCCAAATTTCCTGCATACTCAAAGAAAGAAATGTTCCACTAAAGAAAAAAGATTTAACTCCACAAAAGTCACGGCACATCTCAGTAACCTTTCACAAAATAGTATTAACCCTTTTGTAAAAAGAAAGGAAATCGAAACATCGTTTGGTTCAAATGTAATGAAATTTGCGAGCAAGTGGGAAATTAATCTCCAACTAAAAAGTCAAGGTAAAGAGTGCTAATTTAAAATGAAAGCAGCATAAGCTAACCCTAAAACCCTCACAATGAAAAGTAAAACAATTGAAATACATGGGAATAATTATGTGCGCTGTAAATTACAGAGCTCTGAGTGTAAGCTTCCCCCTCTCATAAACCGTATACACTAACAGATTAAAAGTACATGTAGTGGTTTCAGTTCAGAGTAAAATACCAAGGAGATGTTTGAATATGGATAAAGATTCTGGCGATGACGTTTACGAATTGGTGATGGCTTACCCGGCTCAAAGTTTCAATTTGCAGACGAGGGAAAACTGAAGTTTTTTCGTTGTGTTTTCTGTTCAAACTTACTAAGCTTATAGGTCAGCTTTCTGCATGCATCGACACCTGTCTCATTGCAAATTCTGTTTATTATATTTAGTATAAGCGGGTTTTCATGATGCTTCATTCTTGTCTGTGAAAAGTACAAGATTAACGTTCCACGGTATAGCTGACTTGCAGAAATCGGGTATATTAAAATTAAGGGGATAACTTTAAGTTAGAACATTTTCGGTTCTTAACTTTTCGAAATACTATGGGTATTACCCATAATTTTAGCGCGATCAAACTTTTAATATCACCGGTTATTAGATTTTCATTAATTAGCGAACTTTTCCTATTTTTATTTATCTAACACAAACAGCACAATGTCATCCCTTCTTAACACCTGCATCATCAACGTTTCCCTCGTTTGCAGACTGTCAAAGCATTTGCTCCGTCCATGGTTGCCAACAATCATGGTCATATTGTGACTATTGCCAGTCTGGCAGGATCCATTGGCACACCTGGTATGGTTGGTTCGCAGCAGTTGGTGTCCAAATCGGAATCGTTGTACTTTGAGTTAGACAAGCTCGGCATTGAAGGTGTTAAGATGACACTTGTTCAACCATGGTGGATTGATACTGGCATGTTTGACGACTTTAAACCAAGGTATATAAGCTAAAAGTGAAAACAATTTAAGGTCACGTCCGTACAGGTACAGATTACAGATGGTTTGAGATGAATTTATACCTGAACTATGTTGCTGTTTAAGATTATGTAGAAAATAGTATCGACACGTCATAGTAGCAATTTAGTTTTTTCCCAGTGCCACAGCATACTCCAATATCTGAAAAATGTTACCTATGTTTATTAAGAAATAAACATAGTTGTACATGTTGTACATTTGAAAAAGCGATTCGACGTATAAGGTGCCAATATTTTCCAAATTTCTTCATTCTATGTAAGATAAAAAGTTATTGTAAATTGATTGATAGATGCTGTCACAAAATTCGAACGTTCTGTCTAAAAATACTTTGAATACTTCTGTGATATTCAGAATGTTGTGATAAATAGCATTTAGTATCATACATCTTGTTATCCTGACAAATAATGATGTACTTCTCGATATTAATTTGTTTCTGGTGTCCTTTACCATGGTAAAAAACTCTCCGTCTTGACACCAGGGAAGTCTTTTCACCCCTACACCCTCAGTATGTCGCTGATAAGGTGTTGCATGCTGTACATAGTGTTACCACGTGATTGCTACATTATACAATTCCTAAAGGCGTAAGTATAAAATAAATGTCTAATTTACATATGTCGATGCCAAAGTCACATGTAAGCAGCACTTTCGCCTAGTGTGTAGGAAAGTTGTTTCTTGCATCGTAATTCTTCATACTGTTGTTTGGCCAGATTAAGTTACTACAATTGTTTATTTCTTCATAATTTTGAAATTATAGCTCCACAGAAGTATATCGCTCTAGCATAACTGTTTAACTTTTATCAAATGGAGAGAGAGAGAGAGAGAGAGAGAGAGAGAGAGAGAGAGAGAGAGAGAGAGAGAGAGAGAGAGAGAGCGCACTCGTCCGATTACTATGCATACTTTTGTATCACCTAACGGTATGTGACGCTCTTGTTTGCATATTTTAGATTTTATTCTGAATTCGAAAACAACTGCATAATCATATTTAACAATCTCGAAAAGATCACGTCGAAATGTTGTCCTTTTCATCATTTGTAACCTGATATAGGATTTGTATGAAATAATCTGACCGATTTATTTGACCTTCCACACACAGAATCATGCCGACATCGACAGCAGGTATCGTTGGTCGTTTAGGTGGGACGTACACCGCCATGGATACATTTATTGGCAGAGACAAGAAACAGATATAGTCAACGATGCTTGATTTGATCTGTTCGGCTTCGGGATTGTACCGCTATTTGGCCAAGCTGTTTTCGTCTGATTTCCCGAAAGAACTGTTTCTGCTATTGTAGTTATTGAATATTTTCAAATCACTTCATCAGAAATGACAATTGTATCTACCGGTATCTGGCAATTTCATGGGTAAGAAAATGAAATTTTTTCGTAGAAAGACAGAGTCATTGCAAATGAACATATACAGTGTCACTGTACTTAGGGGCATTCGTGTTTTACGGGTAGGGGGGTCAGTGGAAATCGGGGGGTTGACTTTTACGAAACCTTTTTGGGGGGTGATTTTACAATCAATGATTGGAGGGGGGGGGCCAAATTTTACAAAGGTTTGTATGGAGTTATGGAAAAAAATGACTTTGGAATTTCACTGAAATGTTGCTTGGTCCTCCATACATAATCTATGAGTAGTCTATAAGAAGCTATGAATAATTTCTTTTAAATACAAAACTAGCTAAATCTGTGTATTTATAGACTCTTGATTATTGATATTAATGTACTTGATCAAACTAGGGTAGTTACCGGTGCATGTGTGAGCAAGAAATTTGATTTTGGAATTTCACTGAAATGTTGATTCACTATACATGTTGGTCTATGAAGAAACTATGAATATTTTTTTCCAACACAAAACTAGGTAAATCTGTGTGTATTTATGTACTCTTGATTACGGATATTAGTGTACTTGATTAGACTAGGGCGATTACAAGTTCATGTGTGTGCAAGAAATTTGATTTTCGAATTTCACCAAAGATGTTGATTCTCTATCCATTGTGATATGTGAGGAAACTTTGAATATATGTTTAAAATAAAAAAACTAGCTATTAAAATCTGTGCTTTAAAAAGTTTGACAATTGATATAAATGTACGTGACGAGAATATTATATTTGAAAGAGCAGATCTGAAAAACCAATATGATATTGGAATTTCACCCAGTGATTATTTGTAACGTTCAAAAAGGATTCTTTGAAAGTTCAAAGGTCAAATGGGAAATTATATGTCAATTAAGATATTATTGATACGGACTGTGACATCTGGTGGAGGGTCGCTGTTTTTTGAGTATGAAAATTGGGGTGGGTAACTCTTTTTCTTGCAAACACTTTTAAAGGGGCCTAATTTTTCAGCCCAGGGCCATAAGGTGCGAAGGGTTAATGAATCAAATCTGATGATCATTTTTTTTTGGGGGGGGGGTCACATTTTACGATCGATGAATGGGGGGTAAAATTTTATAAATTTGATTTAGAGGGGGGTTCGCTTTTTACATTTCATTTGTTGCTCAAGCTTCCTTAGTCTTCACGTATTCAGCTTTCTAATTTGATAATTTCGGAAAGATGCGATAACCGAAGGCACCAGTGTAGGGAATATCTTTGCAACGTATCATATTAAATTTTAAAAATCAACTTCTACCAAATTAGATTTCACTAAATATTTTGTGTGAACAATCTTGTTCCAAAACATTGATCTGGTACAAGACCACTAATTTATTTCCCATTGGCCACCACAGTAGCGTTGCGAGCTAAATTTCCCTATTCGTATAAAACATTCAATGGCACGATCCTCTTAACAGGTGTTAGGGTCAATGTCAACTTGACTACTGATGAATTTTTAGTGTGGCAAGTTCATGGAATTTTTGGAAATAGCGCCACCAGTGGCGTTTTTGCAGAAATTTCTGCCGATTGCCATGCCTTATACTAGAGACACAATAAAAGTCTGCGTTGAGTTTTGAAATATGAATATAAACCAAATAAAAAACAAAACAAAAACAAAACAAAACAAAAAACCTGACAACTCAAGCCATGAGGGGATAATCAGGGATTTCATGGGAGGGTTTAGGATATTGTAAAATTGTTAAACATCGCGTTGGATATGGTATGAATTTAAAAAGAGAAAAAACTTCTGTAAACAAGTAGGATATTCTCGCCCAATGATATGGAATGTACGGGGGTCTTTGGAATGACTGAGAATATCAAATAGTGGGTAATGAAGTTTTATTTTTACAGAGCCCGTCGATAAGCAATGATAAGGTAGAGGTTTAAATAAATTTAGAAGACAAGATGCTTATAGGCTACATATCGGGGGGGGGGGGGGATAATCGATGACCTGATAATCGAGGGGAACATGTCTCTATACTTTGAATTCATAGTAACAAACTTCGATCGCGACTCTAGTAATTTTAGATCTCATCTGCGTAACATTGAGACGAGCGTTTGACCAATATAACGTTACAAACTAGATATATCCATTGGACTTGGATCAAGTCACAGATTCTGTCAGATAATTATGTAAGGTTTAAACACATCCAACAACATCTTTTATGCAACCTGCAAGGCATGTTCACCCTCTTCCTTGTAATTCCTCTTCCATTGTAATCTTGTTTTCCTGGCTATTAAATGTTCATTGATGTATGAGCGATTTCTTGTTATTCCGTGACAATCTTACTGGTTGCATACAATACTGAAATAAAGAAGTTTATTATAGAAATTTTATGAATAATAAAAGGCCACACTTTGCGAAAGGAAAATATTTGGTGGGTCACCGTGATTGTTTGTCAAGTGTCGTATCGAAAAGACAATACAAATATTATTCAACTTTGTAATGTTCATCGAAACCTATTATTTTTACCCTTTACTGCCTGCTTCTATGAAAACAGCTATGTGAAGTACAACTAATGAATGTAACAATGACGTGTCAATGTCTGTAATGCGGCTGTGTTCTGTCAAAATAGTTCAGTTCTATGATTGAAACATTAATACAGTGAACGGCCCTAAAGGCCAAACCCTCTGTCCTTATTTTTAAGTAGTTTGATATTTTTGTATCGCATCTGCTATTGTATCTGATTGACCTGTAGATGCTTTTTGGTACCTTGCGTAGCTAACATGTTCATATTCGGCGGAAAAATCACTGATCTATCGCAATGGTTCTACCCTACTAGAGCTGTGAGTTACCGGCTATAGGCCTCCCCCATAGTCGGTAATCACACAGCCCTGTCACGCAGAGCTATGTCGCCCCTAAATCGTAATGACCCTTCAAGATGGGTCAATAAATTTTAACACAGCATCAAAAAAGCATCGAGATAGCGTAAACTGTTCTGAAACAATTATCCCTCGGATATTTCTACCTTACACTTGCCTTCACCGAACGCCATACATATGCACTTTATTTCGTGATCTCATCCTGAGAGCTGTAAAAACAATAATAATACGAAGGCAGTGGCATCCGTTGTAACAAGATAATTTACAAAGTAGTACAATCAAGCAATATACAGAATCAAAAAATGATGTTCAAAATGTTATAGGCTCTATGTTTGGTGGTTACCGCTCAAGCTCTGTACACGAATGTGCATTTCTTTTCTATCGTTTGTTTATAATATTGTCATAGTTAATTCCGGAATGTTTTAAGTTGTAAGGGAGAGAGAAACTGATGTAGGAGCACCTCGTGAAAATAATTCTAGAAAAATGTCAAATTGAAAAACACTCACTAGATAGGTATGTGTAAAACAAACACGATTGGAAATAATTTTGGATCATTAGATATTGCTATAAATGTCGGTTTAATCTGCAAATGTAAGGTCATCTGCTTTTCATTTTAAGTTACCCACTTGTTTCTTTAGTAATTTGTAATATTGCAACATTCAGCTAGCCTATAGGGCACCTAACAAAATTTGAACAATAAGCTTATGAAGATTCAGATCATAGTAAACTCCAAAGGTATGTTGCTGTCAGAGGCAAACAATAAATTAAAGAGGAGGCGCTACAAATGAAAAGTTTTTTACTATAGAATGATATTTTGGTGCATTAGGCCTATTATACATTATTATACATTCTCTTCGTGTACGTTGGCAGAGAGTTGCATCGGGTTAAATGACCTTAATTATAGTGCCCATGGTGTTTCTTATGACATCTACATTGCCTTTGAACCAACAACAACACAACAGTTTACATGTTCATTAAATTTTATTGGTCAACAACAACACGACTAATAAAGTTTAACAACAATACAAACAACGACAACCAGATCTCTGCGTGCCCTGTGCTCATACAGGCCTGCAGGCAGGGGACCCTGTGTGCAGGTACAAGACTGTACAGTACAAGAGCGCCTAGCGCCAGAAGAGAGCGGTGCGGTGGCGCTCTAATTCAAACGAACATCACTTGCGCACTACGTCATCAGTCAGATTTCACCCTTCACCTTTACCCCAGGTGCACAGGTCATTTGACGACGGACGATCTGCATAATTATAGTCGGCATTCTGCTTTTGTGGGCCTATCAAAGGGATTTCATGTCTAGTCCCGGTGTCAAACGGAGCCTGAACGGAGAGCAGACCGGTACATCGAAGATGGCCAGGAGTGAATCCCAAGACAACCTTCCGAACGATGTGTGCGATTCTGTCCATCGTTTCCATCGACCAAGTGTGGCCGAGCAAATTTGCGCAGATGTTCGTAGTACAGGTCGGAGCATCGCCGTTTTCACAAGCGGTGGTGATTCTCAAGGTACAGTAACGAAGTTAACCAAATTCAAGTCTGAGATGAGGTTTCAAAATCATAAAAGGTCAAACCAAGCTTTCTCTTTGGCGATCATTGCGGACATGTACCGACACAGTGACACTGTAATGTAGCTTCTGCTTCGGCCATGCTGAAGTTGCACGATCCGATCGCGTGCACCACTGACAACTCACTTCTGCAAGTTCTGGATTCGTCTCCATGAAATCAAAATGCAATAGCAGACGCTTTTATAACAATCGCCGTTTCCATGTCAATCGCTACTCAGTATTGGCTGTTGTCCAGCAGTTCAGGCCCCCATTACAATCATATGTTCATTATGTAAACAACGTGATTTGCCTGACACAGGGCGGTCGTTGTCAATTTCAAGTTCATAGGAATGTCTGCAGGCCCTCCGCACGCGCTGCCTTGTTGTATGTGATACCATGGAGGTGTACTACCTCCACGGTCACGCTATGTGCTACCATGGAGCTAGAAACTAGCTCCGTGGTGCTACACTGTACCTGATTAGTCTATAATGGTTGAGATTTGATCATATATTCTGTAAACCAAAACAGAACAGAGTCAAAATTCCACAATTGTTAATTTACATTCCATGGTTCATGTATGTGTGTGCATGGCCATTGATTATGTAGCTTTATGAAAGTTGCTGCAATAAAAAGTCTCCAGCTGTTTCCATTGCTGAAAGATAATTTGGCATGTAAAATTTTAAAACCAGGCTAATAATTCATTCAGTATTTATCATTGTGAACCTTTAATGAAAAATCTAGCCCAGATGATCTAGAGGTTATTGAAATCCACTGATTTAAATAATGTTGTTCATTTACCTCACAATAACTACATGTATTTCTCTATTTATTATTGCTAACAGTATTGGCACTATTGTGTTTATGCTAATCAAAGGCAGGGTTAGTTGTTCACATTAAGAGCTGCACTATTGTCTCCACTATGATAATCTTTTATATTAAAACTAATGCTAGTAATAAGAATGACAAAGCAACAGTATCTTCAAAGTTAACTGCAAGAAGGCAAATTCTTTTGTGAAATCTTCTACATAGTCTAGCAAATTGCTAAAGTCATACTTGTCTTGATTTTTATAAAATTGATATGATCTATCATTTCATTTGAATGATGTGTCTGTTCAGGACACCAAGACATTTTGATGATGAAGCAAAAAACTAGAAAAATATTGAGATGAAATGATGCTGCAAAATTGTTTTCTCAAAAAATTAAATTTGTTTAATCATTGCTTTTTATAATTCTGAACTTCAGCAGTTATGGTATGTTCTGCTGAATATGTACCTTACCAACTGACATTGTACAATTACTCTTCTTGAAAAAATACAATTGTGGCTGAGGTGCAGTTTGCAGAGTTATATTAAGGAAGTTTATATTCTTACAATTTCAGTGATTATAGGACTTCTGATAGCTATACCTTCACCTATATTAAATTGGAATAATTTGACATTTAGTAGGATAATGGTCTGTAATTTAGGGTGGGTGTGTAAAGTGCTTAAATGAGATGGACAGATTACCTCTGGCAGTTCAATAAAGAAATGAATGTATGTAGAATGAAATGTGTCTGTCATGAATCATTGTGAGAATCAGATCAAATCTGGATGGTGTAACTTCTCTGCAAAGGAACTATATGATACGATAAATGATAAATAATTTATATAGCGCCAAGTATCCATCAGCAATTTTCACTGGTGCTATGTTGTTAAGCATCACTTGTGTAAAAACATTCCAATAAAAAGGATGGGAACACAACCAATATATCGCGATAAATAACTACAGTCTTTCTAACAGTGAATGCTGAATAACTCTACATCAATGGTTGCTACGGAAAACTTAGCAACAGTGGGTATACACAACATAAGCATCATGTAAGAATTACACTAACAATATAAATCTCAGAGGAAGTATGGTTGAGATTAATTTGAAAGGTACCATGTCACCTTATGCCACCTTACAGTTATTTTATCAATGTAAAAGGGCAAGATGTATTTTTATCACTGTAAAAGGGCAAGGTGTATTTGACCCATTGACACAATCATAATTTAAATATTGATTTGTTACAACATCTGTATCTGACAGTATTTCATCTCACCACATAACAGAGTCCACATTAACTGTATTTGTCCATCATTTGATGATTTCACAGCTACAAATGTAAAATATTTCTGTCAATCGATTTAAACAAATTTATTATAGAAACTAGTATATTCATGCTGATGAATGTGATCTACTGTATGCGAATAAATTTCATGTACACTTTGACGTCAACAGTGATAATTTCTGTGAAAGTGTTTATTTTCCAATCCCATGCTATTATAAAAATTCTGAAATTTGCAAAATGTCAGATCACAGTAAACTGTAATTTAGGTATATTGCTGTCAGAGACAAAGAATAAGATCATTGCACTAATGTGCACTGACAGTTATTGATTGTTACAAAGTTACACATTCTCAGACTAGACTTATTTATAGGATTATATATGATTAAGTCTGATTGATATAATCTTTGATCAAATGGAATCTTTTGCTACAAATATTTAGAGCAGCAGATTCTTTTCTTAAAGGTTTGAAATTTTATAATAATTCATGAATCTATTGTTAAGAAGTATATTGTTAATGCTTGATTTTGTGAATGCTTTGCCAGGTAAATACACTGTTCATGTTATCCAGTATACCGCTATAAAGTGTATAGTGGAGTGTCTAGCCATTCAGGGTTAAAAGTTCATAGTTGTCCAGGACTGTGCACGTATTTCTTGTACGACATGTCAGACATCTTAAGGTCAAGCCATACAGAGGTCATGAATATTCATTCCCTACAAGTACTGGTATGCATACCTAAGTACAATGGTGTCAAACTGAAGCCCTGTCTCGTAAATGTTGTCAAATTTTTCTTGACTTTTATGATCTAACAATGCATTGTAAAGAGCATACAAGAACTACTGGATTTGTGAACAATATTACAAATATAAGTACAGTGCACTTTACATTATTTATCACGTACGATTCAAATTTGCCTCAGAAACTCTAATAATAACTGAACCTGGAAGGCAAATATTGTCTGTAGAATACTTTATTATACTGTACCCACCATTTCTGTCGAAGTCATACCACTGGGTTAGATAGTAGCTAAAATTGTACATTATCAGTGATGCTGCAAAGAAAATGTATACACATTAGAAATGTACATTTTAATATAGCTTAGAGTAAAATCATGACAAGGTCGGTTACATTGCTGTTTATAGTGTAGCTAACCAATTACAAAACACACACATCAAATTTCACCTGTTTGTGATCTATGGATGTACCATGTAACATGTACATGTATGTATAATCAGGTGTTTGTTCATTGAAAGAGCATTCAGTTGTTATAATGTATGATTTCCAAACTCTTTACAATCCAAATTACCAGACAGTTGTATAACTACACTGTAGAATATTTACCAGACTGTTTAGTGTATTTTTCAGTTTTCCAAGCAACTAGCATCTTGTATTTACTATCCCTTGATGGCTGGTGCATTTGTGGTTAACCAACCGTTAAAAGAGAGTGATTGAGATGGTTGTCATGGAGACACATTTACATTAACAGAGCTTCTAGCAGCTAGTATATCTACACCTGTACCCAGCTGTGGTTGAATTATAGATGTATTTAGCAATATTGTTTATGATTGCATTCTGTTGATACATTCATGTATAGATCAAATATGCCGTTGAGGTTGTCTTTGAAATTCCACTGAAGTTTTAAAAAACGATGGGTTTATACTGGTAGAGGGAATATTCATTGTGAACTGTATTTACCAGCAGTTCAATCTTATCAAATTTTGTAGCTATTTTGTACAAATGAAATTATAAAGGAAACTAATTAATCATGATTTATAATTTCTTGCCAGCTACACTAATTTGTAAAAATATAAAAATTAAAAAATAAAGAGACCTCAAATCATATATTTATGTTCCCAATTAATGTAGAAAGAGAAGGTGAGTGAAAAACCAGACTCTAAAATCAAAGCAGTAATTTGAAAAGATACATATGCTTTATATTGATGTTTGTTTGTTTGCTATGTACTGTACTGTACAGAAGAGAATTGCCAAATTTATGTTGATTGTTCTAATCATTTTTTGTTGTAACAGCAAAAAAGCTACATTTGGAGTCAAAGACATGGATTTTTGTATAAACACTGTTACTTGAAATAGTCATATGGTATATATCAGTTAACTAAGGTCAGACTATTGTTACATAATGCATGAAGTGATATGCATGTCAAGGGCATTTAGGTTATCATTTACATAGATATGGTTAGTAACAAATGATATTTCCCCTAGCCATGCATTATAATAGGTCCATTTCGTAAATTGATACATACTGTACAAATCTGTATAAATTATGAAAAGACAATTTGATCATGTGGATGCATGGTTTTCCAATTTTCCCATTGATTGGAAAGTTTTAATGGTACAGTATGTTACATCAGTTGGTTTTTAAATACCAACATTACATGAAACTGCAACCTATTTTATCTGTTATGAATCACCAATAACTAAATCATCACAGATTATATAATGATTGGATGTATAAGTTATCAGTATAATTCATCATTGTAACTGCTGTAAAAGCATTGCTTTTATAAGAGGCAACTGCAGATTGTTTTTTGTTTAAATGCTAAACATTGTATTGTGTCTTATAATGATAAACATGTGAGTTACACTATGAAAAGTTGTGTAAAGGCATTAACACAACTTGTTCTGACTTTGATGCTCTTGTCACTGTAGGTACCTATGTAGCGTATTAGCAGATCTTACTGTCTAACTTTAAAAGTTTGCAATCCACTGTTTATGTGATAGCATATGGTAAAAATGCTTTATTCTTTTCTAACTGTATACTGCACAGATTGTAAATCACATAAAGTATTGCCAGCTCGTGTATTGTTTTTAGGCCATTCCTGAAATCATAGCATTGGCAGATATCATTTCATTATGATAATGAATCTTAAAAAATAGACTGTGTTTCTGAAATATTTTTTGAAAAGATTGTTGAAATCCATTACAAATCTATACAGATTCAGCATTGTTCAAATGACATGTGGTCTTTCATCCATTGTTGATGGTGATTAATATTGTACAGCTGCTGTAACTACTGTAGGGTACCCTTGGAAGTCTGATACATTTATGACACTGCAAGTCTAGTGTCCAGGCACGGACCCTCCACAAAGGGGCTGTGGTCCAGGTAGCTGTAATCCCTAGATACCAATACAGTGAATCAATGGTGATTCACAGGTGACAACTTTATTGAATGAGTTCAATAAAGGTGTATATACTCAGAGATCTCATCAACATCACATGATTTTCTGTACATGTAGTCAGGCGATATTAGCAGAGAAATCACTGTACCCAGAATATCAAAGTGATACAAATCAAACTTCCAACCAGGATCACCAGTCACTATCAGGTCAGGTTAGTTGAAACAAGCAAAAACATATACTGTGTTCTATGTAGAGCATGCTGTATTCTTGATTATGTGTATTGTCAAAACGCAAGTAATTTGAGAAATGGTATTTGGTTGTCATTCCTATTTAAATGGTAAATGTAAATATGATAGTAAAAAAGGAACAGAATGAAAATTATACCACAATTTCCTGTAAAGTTGTTGCATTTTGTGTTTTCTTCTATAAAAGGTCAAATGTGTTCAAAAAAAGGAAGTCCGATATTCTGTAATACTATCCATAAAATAATTACAAATAAGAGGGTTTCTACACGTGTGTAAATTGTTAGTAAATGAATATGTTTGGTTTTGATGGTGTTTTAATTTAATGTGAAATGTGATTTTCACTCATATTCCTTTACATACAAAACAGTTACCAGTAACAGAGTTTGTATGTTTACATAAGTCGCTAGGACATTGTTCATTTGGTTTTCTTAGTTCGTTGCATTTCGATTCATTTAAATGGTGGCACTTTCATTAGCCTACAAAATCAATTGACTATGTGCCTTCCATAATTGCAGAGATCAGTCTTATCATCAGTGTTGTTGGAGATTTGGCAACTGTCCATGTAGGGACACAGATCGTAAATGTATCTGTGAATCTAAGCGCTTCTATACAGTAGGTATTAAATTTTACGTGACTAGACAGATCCACTCTAGATGTAGGCCATCAAGGGGTTAATCTTCAATCCAGGGCCATGGTAAAATCACTCATAAATGTGAACCATCAACAATTTGATATGCTCTGGACAGCAAATGCTAAGTTGGTGGCAGATTGAACTTTACAAAAAAGCGGTAGATAAATAATATTGGTATTGAGTTCAATATTTTTATCAGAGCTCCAAAACAAATATTTTACCGCTTGTTCCATGATGTCAAGCACAATACATCATTACAGCAAATATTCCTTGAGTTTAATCTTCAATTGTGGTTCTTTTATTGGATAGCAACCATGACTAGCAGATACAGACAACCTTGAAATGACCTTGCTAGCATTACCTGTATCTCATCAAATTGACCTCTAGTAATATGTGTTGAACAGATGACAGTAAAGAGCGCATTGGCAAATATATATGTATTTAGACAGTTTAAATTGATGGACACAAAGATGAACAAGGGAATATTAAATATAATATCTTGCATTTCATGTGAAAACAATTTATCAAAGCAAAGAATTTTCAATGTAGATATGATGAGGAAAGACTGCTCAATTGATGAAATAAGCAGCATTTATGTATTATTTGGAATTTTAATTTGTGATTTATTAGTTAACATGTACAGATAGAGGGAAGTTAGAATGTTGAACTAGAAGTAATATGTATGTTTGAAAGGCATCCTTGGCCATCCTTGGCAACATTGCTTGACCTATGACCTATATGCACATGTACATATTAGCATGTCAGTCAGGTAATCTTGGTTCTCTTATCATTGGAACCTAAACCTAGCCATCACTACATCAGTTTCTCTGACCTATAGCCTTATGTATATGACCCTGATATGACTGCCAGTTTGTGAGTTTGTGTAATGTGTACATCTTTAAATACTTATACCTGCCGTAATTGCGTGTGTGGTCTCCAGGCAAGATGTAGTGTTTCTGTACATGTATGTAATCAACCGTTAATGGCTGACATATAATGCTTTTCAAGACAGGAATTGTACTGTACTTACATTCAGATATAATCCTAATACCTGGCTTATTCAAAATAGTCCAGTAAATTTTGTAAAACTTAAAAAAATCATGTTTTATTAAAATTGATTACAATCCCTTTCTAAATCTTACAGAGTACCGTAAATGTGCATGACCTATTACACAGTACTGTCTCTCAAAAATTGCAAGGTACTCTCCCTTTCTCAAACAAAAAAGGGTGATAGGACAGGGCACTGGATGGGTGTCTCAGCATTTTTAAGGTACACGTATACCTGTAAAGTACTCAATGAAAATTATGAGAAATCCAACAATGGCATCCAGGTCAAAGGTCACTGCATGGGAAAGTCATCTGTGCTTAGTGTATCCTACCTGGAATTGAAATGGAAATGTTACAAAAATCCTTTCTTTTGTATCTCATTACCTGTATAGAAATGTTCTCAAATTGTGGCCAAATTTAAAAGCATATGTACATGTACCAATTGACAATTTGCAGTACAACATATTCTCCAATGTTCTGTCATGAGAACATGCAGTCCGACCATCGTGGCTTGCACTGAGTTTTGACAAATGTTCTAAACGCTCTGGGCTGTAATTTATCTAACAGCAGGATGTCATTATAGTTGACACAGAGACTGGGTTTTAAATCACATACCAGCAGGCAGTAGAGAAGTCTGACCTTTAAGGTAAATTGTAAATTATAAAGTACTACTGTACCTTAGCAGTGTGATAACACCAGCACAAAGACAGAGGAGTCATCATGTTTCTTAATTAATTATCACAGAAAGAATTCAACAACCCTTCTCATAAATGTACAGGTGAACATGATGTTTCTTGGGCTGTCCAATTTATCATGAAATGGACCTTTATATAGATGCCCTACATTAGGAGGATAATGTTACAGGTGAATTTTCTTGAGTTTTTAAATACCGATGTTATTCTTGATTCATCAACCAAAATGTGTTAACAATAGTAGGACAAGTTTCACAAAAATATTTATACAATATGACAGCATTTACCGAGCATCTAAATTTGATACTGCGGAGAAAGTAATTTCTAGATGTGTAAACTATATTGGAAGGGTAATGCAGTCCAAAATAATTTGGCATTAGTAAACAGAAACAGCACATACCATTACACTTTTGTGTAACACTGCACAGTTTCTGCTTATGTTGACATGACTGTTTCCAACATGCAGACTGACCCATTGTGAATGCCCAGGGTATTTGTAATAGTTTCCTAGCAACTGACTACATATTTCCTACAGTACAAATGATGATGTCTTTGAGTAGATTACAACCAGACATACTGATTGTAAAAGAATGATGCACTGTTATGTCTTTGTCTTTTTCTGTCTTGCCATTATAAATACGATAGTGTCAACACACAGTCTGTTCAACTAACTTTTTCTTGATTTTTGAAATAATTTATCAACAAATGGAATGAAAACTGAACACAATGACTGTCTACAGTATGGTATTTCTATTTAGTTTTGTTTCATTTCTTTACTATCATGTATGTTACATGTAGCTTATTATGGCTATAAGTGATATTTATAATATATATTTACCTGTTTTTTTCTGAATTATTTTTATTAAAATTTTTATAAAACTATTATATTTTATTATTATAAATTGAAAGTTACTGTATGCTATGTTTTCCCTCTACTGTTTAGAGGATTTATAGAAACACAACATGAATTCATAGAGTGTACATTAGCAATTTACGATTGCAGGTATATTTAATATGTAAGGTTCAAACTGCAGTGTAGTACAACTGTAGTAACAGGCTTGAAACAATCAAGATGGCTGCCATTACTTTTCTATTCTACATACATGTATTCTTCTTTGAAGAGCCCTAAAAATAATACCCATGTCCTGAAAAGAATATTAAGTGTGACAGATAACAATGAAAGTAAGTGGTTACATGAGATTGTGAACTAGCTAGAACTTAAAAAAATTTCAAACATCCAATGTGTACTGTAATGGTAACGGTTCTTTTATTAGTTTCTTGCCAACAACAGAAGATGCAGAGAAGTTTGAACTGTAGTCATTTGGTATTCTGTACTGGTGTACGCTATTTGCTTATGATAACACTTTTGCTACCAATTTATCTGACATTTCTATTGCAAAGTTGGACTACTGTACAGAAATTTTAAGGTGACTGTCCGGCAACTGAACTCTGTTTCAAACTCTATGGCTGTGCATTATAAAAACCAACTGGCATATCCATAGAATCTATCTATTTGAATGCTATTGTATTTTAAATCTTTAAGTTTAACAATGTTGTTGTTTCTCTGTAGGTATGAATGCTGCTGTACGTGCTGTTGTCAGAATGGGCATTTACGTTGGTTTTCGTGTCTACTGCATACATGAGGTATGTTATTAACCTTTAATCAGTGTACATATCATGTGTACATGTCATCTCATAGGGAAGTATGGTACTCACAACTGATAAAACATTTCATAAAGAAAAAAATATTGATTCTTGTTTCTGGCATTTTTCTGTTTCACAGAGGTGAATACTGTACTCCGGTACTTGTTATATTGAAATGTTTTATAACATTTGAACAAAAATCCAAACAATTATTTCATGGTTAAGATTTGGAGATGAGCAATTGTTGTCTCAAAGGACCAGTGTGATATTAAATCAAGCCATGTATAACTACAAAGTAGAATACCCAATACAGTACATACACCACTCTGCTAGCCAGTGAGGTGGCAAATTTACCTGTGCCAAAACAAGACATTTTCAGACTCTAAACATCACTTGATTTTCTTATCCCTGCTTTGAAGGCAAGAAGTATGATTACAAATTCACCATCATGTAAACACCGTATCCAGAATATGATTGCTCTAAAGTGTGACACTAATGTCTGAAATGTATTGTAAGGTTAATGGTCCAGTGCAGTACCATATCTATTAAAACCCAAATAAATGAAACACAATTTCTTTTTGGGGAATATTAGTGTACATGAAACATGAAACCACTGTCTTGTATGAATTATAAGTACCAGTAGTCCTGCAGGACAGTTACAGTACGGTACATTTTACAATTTGGTTTGTGTTCAGGTTTCTCAACTAGAGTGTTAAATTTCTTATTTCCTGACCTTTCCATCTTTGTGAAAAAAATTCAGTGTAGTCTGTTATAGTTGTGAACCAAAACACCTCAGCAGAAAAAAAGTGAAAAGGGCAAGCTTGAATTTTAATTGAGCATGTTAGATACAGTGTGCATATATAATAGTGTATTGCTGCAGTTAGTGAACAATGTGAGGTACATGGAGATTAGCATTCAAATTATACAATAATTTACATTAATGAGCAATGTTTCGGTATCAGAATTTGATGCTTTATTTTAAACATTGTTTCAGTATCAAAATATTATGTTTTATTTGAAGTGTTGTTTCAGTATCAAAATATTATGTTTTATTTTAAGTGTTGTTTCAGTATCAAAATTTTTGCTTTATGTCTACCTCACATCTTTCATTGCATGCATTGCTATGTGCATGTTCAATCGTATATGTATGTATTTGTAACAATGCAACATGGTTTCTTCAGTATCTCTTTTGCATAGAATACTGTAGAAGTCAAAATGTAACATTTATTCCAGAGTAGGCTTCATAAATTTACACATCCACCAAACTTAGGTTGATGATTATTTGCAATGGAAATATTTATAAAATTCTAACTTTGATCCAATTTATCTTGTTGCCAGGGTTACCAAGGCATGATAGATGGAGGTGACCACATTTGTGAGATGGGATGGGCTGATGTATCTGGCATTATACAACTTGTAAGTATCATTTCAAATACCATGGCAACTATCAAGGCAACATAATGCCATGACAACACAATTGTCAATAGTTTCTTTCATCATGTATTCCTTAGTACACTAGCACCATGCTTTTACTTCATGTATTTTATTTCAAATGTCATGAATTATAGCAAGTCATCGCAGAGTTGATCTATGTCACTGCAATGCTTGATTATAGCAAGTATGTCACAGCCTTGGGTGCAATGTCGTTTTTCCAAGATAATTGTATATCTTCACTTATTTTGTTTTTCACAATACAGGCCATGCAACTGTCACTGATAAAAAATTTTGATTTTACCAAGTACAGTACATGCATACGGGTTATTTATAAAATATCATGATTTTTATCACACATGTACATGTCTCTGCGATAGAGACTGAAATCCTTCAATTGATCACAGTCCTAGAGGAACTGTGAGTTGATGTATATTCAGAGAATGATAAAACATATTGTTTGTTTGTAGGGAGGCACTGTGATCGGTAGTGCCAGATGTAAAGATTTTCGTGAAAGGGAAGGTAGAAAGACAGCCTGTTTCAATCTTGTCCGTCGTGGTATTAGCAACTTAGTGGTTATTGGTGGTGATGGTAGTTTAACTGGTGCTAACTTATTCAAACAAGAGTGGTCACAGTTGATTACAGAACTGAAAAATGAAGGTATGTACTGAACCTGAATCCAGTATCATGTACATGTCTATCTGTATCATGGTAATGCTGTGTTGGTACAATGTATGTAAATGAAGGAAGGTGATTTGTGAAAGTAGAAGAGATTTGATAGTGTTCATCTTTCATTAAGATATCAAAGTCTAGAAGTATCATCCATGCATTATCTGACAACAGCTTGTCATAAATTTGATACAATATATTGCATTTTATACCGTTGTTAAACACCAGGACAGACTAGAAATATTACCAAAGTTCTGTTATCTTCAAAAAATAAAGCAGGTTACCTTTTTCAAAGGATACATTGACACATTTTCATAGAAAGTATTGTTTGAAATATGCTTGTTATGCACATACAGATCTAACAGCTCTATTACTCAGATCTAAGTCTTTGCCAGTAAAATTGCAAAATCATGTCTCACCATGTGAAATCTCTTCGGGAATTTTGCTTTGGAAATATAATTACATTATAGTTTGCTGAACAGAAAGACACTGTGAAGATTTTGTAAAATACTGTGTAGTTGTACATTTCCATAAGACCCTCTTGCTCACGGTCTATGGTTTAACTGCTGTATATCTGTAGTCTGCCAACATTCATGCAGTGGTATATCAGTATAATTGTGTGATGAAACACTTGATATCACAGTATGACATTTTTAGCCTTAAGCTATATCATGCTTCAAAATGAAGCTAACTGCATCTATGAATTACGAATGTGGCTCATTAATTATTCATGATTTGAACTGGCAAATGTCATAAAGATATGCACACGTCAGGCAGAAAAATCCAATATGGCTTCCTTGTGTAGGTGTATTCAATTGCTTTGATAGCTGCAGGAATTGAAATCCCATGAAATTCACTGGAGTATTTCATTTTCAACAGTCACAAATAAAAACAAACTATTTCGTCAAATTTCAAGTTCAAATGTCCAAGTGATGATCCATTTTTGTTCATTTTAAATTTTTATTAATTTGCTTGCACTTCAGTCTTTGATAAATATTTCCTTGTTGAAAATATTTTTATTACTTGAAATAGCGTTGTAATCTAGCATCGTCCAGTGTCACAAGATAAACCCTTTCTTTGGGCATTTTGGCCTCACCAATTGGTGTTAAATTAGTTGCATTTTTAAAACAAAAAGATAAAAGTAGTTCAGGAAAACTGTTCAAGGCATGTTTTATTTTGATCTCAGCTTAATCAGTCATGTCAGCTCTGGTGTTGCCAACATTGCTGCATGGTACTCCTCACCAATTCTGTCTCTTTGTTTTCAGAATACCATGACAATACAAATTATTTACATTAGAGACATCATCAAATGATATCTGTCCATTGATCGATACAAATAACATGACAAAAGTATTGCATTGTTATTTCAAATATAGATATCAACATTTTGACATAAGCAACATTAGCTCTCAGCAAATTTAAAAATTTATTTTCATCTTGGCTTTCTATGTTGCTTCCCTATGCATACATATATGGTATAATAATGTGCGTATGACACAGAGCAAATTATGAGTAGGCCAGGGTTCGTACGCTCCTGGAAAGTCCTGGAAAGTCCTGGAATTTAAAACCACTCCTGGAAACTCCTGGAAACTCCTGGAAAATCAAAATTTACTCCTGGAAAACTCCTTAGTCGGCTGCATTTATGAAAAAAAAAGACCTTACCCCAAAAAAATTGCTACAAAAGGTTTCTCAACGGATTTTGATAGAGTCAAATGTGCTTAATAACATATTAAAAGTCTACCAAAATCTGACCACCGGAAATGCGTCATTTTCAAGATGGCGTCCAAGATGGCCGCCATATACTTAAAATGGCCATAACTATACCCCAAAAATTGCTACAAAAGGTTTCTCAACGGTTTTTGATAGAGTCAAATGTGCTTAATAACATATTAAAAGTCTACCAAAATCTGACCACCGGAAATGCGTCATTTTCAAGATGGCGTCCAAGATGGCCGCCATATACTTAAAATGGCCATAACTATACCCCCAAAAATTGCTACAAAAGGTTTCTCAACGGTTTTTGATAGAGTCAAATGTGCTTAATAACATATTAAAAGTCTACCAAAATCTGACCACCGGAAATGCGTCATTTCAAGATGGCGTCCAAGATGGCCGCCATATACTTAAAATGGCCATAACTACCGGTACTTAAATATTAAACGTAGACTAGTGATGTCTGTGTCTACCACCATGTTTTAGTGGTTTAGGAATCCAACTATCATATCTAGATTATAGGCAAGTGGTCATAAGTCCCATAATTTGCATATTTGTACATGTATTAAAAATAATCACTGTCACATTCTTCGTCCAGAACATGTTGCTCATGTGGATTTTCACAATTTCCGAGGTTAGGTAGTAAAGGGAAAGCAACTCCACACATCGTTCATATTTTGGGTGTTTGCGTTTTGTGTATGAAATTGTGTATAATATAAGTGTACGTCATGTTTGGCTGTTTTAAGAAAAGTGTTGCTTAGCCATGGTGAGACGTATCCGTAATCTACGTGTCTTGATGTTACTCCACACTGGAGCGGAGAGACAAGTGTGACACTGCAATCCGTTGGCGCTGCATTTCGAAAACAGAGTTTTCTTCATCAGTCGTTTAAATTCATTCTTGATTGGTGAGACGTGTTGAATGGTTGATTGTTTTTATTTGGTAGTATATTGTTCCACTTACGTTTGGTGTTCAAGTAGGCAGTTGAATCAGTCGGCAGAGCATGAAATCAGAAAAGATCATCAAACAATTACATAATCAAGCAGCCACCAACGAAATATATGATAGCTCTGCTAAAAATAATCTAAAAAACAACACATTTGAATTAAACGATGAATGCTACTGGCAAATATGGGGGTGCTCTATGGGGGTCTCTCTCGTCTCCGAAAATAGCAGATATTACATTTCACGAGACAGAAATGAGAATAATACAGAAACACAAACAACAAATGCCGACCTGGCTGAGGTTCAGGGATGATGATTTCTGATTTTCATCGGAACACAACACCAACTCAATGAATTCATATCAAACATCAACAAAATGCATCCTACTTTCAAATTTTCGAATGAAAGCTCCTCTCAAGAAATCACATATTTAGACCTGACTATCTATAAGGTCGTCGATACAACAAAAAGAACATTCTCAACACCGAGACACACAAACCAACAGATACATTCCAGTTCTTACAAAGAAACTCATGCCATCCGGCAGCAACATTCAAAGGTCTGATCAAAGGTGAAACATTATGATACATCAGAACATGCAACAACGAAACCGATTTTACAGAGAAAGTCACACATTCAATTTAGTGAAAAATTACAAGACAGACAATATGAAAAGATGAAATAGAACGCATTATCAGCGAAACAGATCATAAAAGCCGAAAAAGACAGCTTGAACAACAAAAAGAAAGAAAGAACGCCACCAACAATACAGTAGTCTTCATAACAACAAATAACCCGTACATCGAAATGACAAAAATCAAGCAATCCCTGACAGAAAACTGGAGTGAACTAGTAAAAGATGAAACACTAAAAAACTGTTCCAAAATCAACCAATAATCGCATATAGAAGGAACAGAAATATAGGCAATACACTTATAAGTGCCAGACTTCAAAAAGCGACAACAGCTCGAACTCAGGTTCACACGAACCTACACAAACACATCAAGACCAACCAGTAGACATTCTAGCTTCCCTACTTGAACAATAAACGTAAGTGGAACAACATATATACTACCAAATAAAAACAATCAACCATTCAACACGGCTCACCAATCAAGAATGAATTTTAAGCGACTGATTAAAAAAACTCGGTTTTCGAAACACAGTGCCAACGGATCGCAGTGTCACACTTGTCTCTCCGCTCCAGTGTGGAGTAACATCAAGACACGTAGATTACGGGTACGTCTCACCATGGCTAAGCAACACTTTACTTAAAACAGCGAAACATGACATACACTTATATTATACACAATTTCATACACAAAACGCAAACACCCAAAATATGAACGATGTGTGGAGTTGCTTTCCCTTTACTACCTAACCTCGGAAATTGTGAAAATCCACATGAGCAACATGTTCTGGACGAAGAATGTGACAGTGATTATTTTTAATACATGTACAAATATGCAAATTATGGGACTTATGACCACTTGCCTATAATCTAGATATGATAGTTGGATTCCTAAACCACTAAAACATGGTGGTAGACACAGACATCACTAGTCTAGGTTTAACATTTAAGTAGTTATGGCCATTTTAAGTATATGGCGGCCATCTTGGACGCCATCTTGAAAATGACGCGTTTCCGGTGGTCAGATTTTGGTAGACTTTTAATATGTTATTAAGCACATTTGACTCTATCAAAATCCATTGAGAAACCTTTGTAGCAATTTTTTGGGGGTATAGTTATGGCCATTTTAAGTATATGGCGGCCATCTTGGACGCCATCTTGAAAATGACGCATTTCCGGTGGTCAGATTTTGGTAGACTTTTAATATGTTATTAAGCACATTTGACTCTATCAAAAACCGTTGAGAAACCTTTTGTAGCAATTTTTTTTAGGGTCAAACCATATTTTCAGCCGACTACCTGGAAAATCGCTAGTTACGATCGCACACGGTCGAGAACGGCCTGATCGTAAGGGTGAACGTCAAACAGTATAATTGTCGAGCGTCAAAATTGCAAAAATGCGAAAAGATGTTTTGCGACAGGTGGGGAGCCCTCCCGAGACAAAATTTGGAAAGCGTAGTAGTGTTTCTTAAAATGTCGTAAAGGGGTACCCTTGTACTAGCGTGGGCGAGACCATGTTGTGTATTCCATTATCCATGGTTTTGCACGCACGTACAGTGACATCGAAGTTTGCATGAGTAGATTGTGGAGGGACCGTGTTGAAATTTAAAGCTTGTTCGGGTCACCAGTCACAGCAATGCCTCCTGCAAAGTGTTTATTCAGCGATCATTGGTTGAAACAGCCCGAGTACGTAGGATGGCTTGAGCGGGCGCAAGATAAATTCGCGGCAAGATGCAAACTTTGTGAAAAGACTTTCGATGTATCGGAAAGCCTAGCACTACGTATGATGCTCCGTGTTCCCGTGGCTTGCCATTCGGCACATTCATGCGAGATATTGCCGGCCTTTGTGCCCTTCACCGTGCATTACCAGCAAACTTATGGTTTTTGACGTCATGCGAACAGTTCTTTTTTGCAGTCTGTGAGCGGTTGAGTGATTCGGGTAGGCATAGATTGGAATCGAGTTGATTTCGGCCGAAAGTAGTTAGAAAAGAAGTTTTTTTGTGTGCGGTCCAAAGTGGGACCGCGTGTCTATGGACCTCAGCAGGGCTGTAGTGGGACGCTTTATAATATAATGCAGGGAACACATAGCATCATACGCGGAGCTATGAAAAGCCATGCTATAGCTACAGGAGCAAAACATCGAGCTCTGGTAGGAGAAAAACAGGAGCAAGTAAATAAAAAATTAATGATTTCTTTGCCCGATCTTCATCAAATGTAAAGTCGTCGACTAATTCTAAGCCTTCCCTGAGTTTATCTTTCCTGACACCACACTCGCAACTGCACAGTAAGTGAGGCTACCCACAATTCCCTTGATTTGTTCACTCAGACATTTTTTACTCAAGGCTTTTTTCAATTTATCACTTTCTTAACAATTTTTACTTACAATTTAAATTCAGGATTATTTGTTGACATTGTGTTCCTAAATTATTGATTATGTTTAAAATTCAAGAGTAAATTGAATGAGAAGTCGATGTTTGGAGGTGTTAAAAATTGCACACTTGTCAAGATAAAGTTATCAGCAACTAAGATGGTCTCATCATACCACCTGTCAGACATGCAAATTTCCTTTGTTACGAACATTAAAAAAATCAATACTCTTTCTTTTGCCAACACAGATGCAACTTATTCTCTCAGTTTCCTTGAAAATATTGTGTATGGCTGTCAAAAATCTATGTCGACAAAATTACAAAATTGCTATCTCCTCCGAGGAAATGGGGTTTATCATCTCATTATTCAAAGTGAGAAATCAGAAAATTATGATGATCAGAACTATGTTGCCAGAATTTTTAAATATTGTTCTGTGTACAGAAGAAATTTGCTTCAGTTCAGTGAGTGATCTACGTGTGTACAGATCATGGAGAATTGTGGGTAGCCTCACTTACTGTCTCAATCGTCAGCGATGTTATTCAAGATGTCATCACCGTCAAAACCTGTCAACTCGTCATTGACTGCATTTGTCAGCAAAATGATGTCTTATGGGCTGAAGTTTTGTGGACAAGGAAAACATTAGAAACAATTAGTATATGATTCTTATTAAATTGCAAGCTTTATTGTGCAAACACTCCTGGAAAATGGCATTTTTCAACCACAAATACTCCTGGAAAATGGCAAAAAAACTCCTGGAAAGTCCTGGAATTTTGATTTACTTGAAGTGTATGAACCCTGGTAGGCGGGTCATGTCATTTGCAATAACAACAATCACAGCCATATTTAAAGAGACATAAGCTGTAACTTGTGGCAAGTTTTCCAGTATTCTGCTTCTGTATATCAACTACCGTGTCTGACCCTAATCCGTTTGTTATGCTGAAATCACAATTTTCTATTTGAATACAAATGCCATTAAATCATTGCATTCCAAACTTGAGTAATAATTAAACTTTTTCTGTAACTGTGTATTAACAGCAAAGAAGAAGTAATGAGAATTATGCAGTGTATGAACATGTAACTTCCTTCTTCTACTGGCATATCTCTTCTAAAATATTTTGTCTTCCCTAATTACAGTTGATTTATGATCACTGATAGTTGTGTCAAAATATGTATAATATTTATTCACAAATTACCAGTCTGATAAAAACTTTTGCATATTTATTTCTACATTATGTAACGATGGTACACTTTCCATTTGTTTTCATTATCACAAGGTAAAATAAATGAACAAGAAATGAGGAAGAATAGCCATTTAAATATCGTTGGTATGGTAAGTACCGGTAGTCTCTTAAATTTTGTTTATTGTTGGAAAAATATATATTCTTGAATAGCAAGTATACTAATTGAGCAAAAACTTCAAATACTCCAGATGACTCAAGTTTCAAGTGTATTGCTGTAGTTGCCTAATGTTTAAAGATTGCATCTTCAGTATGAGTTGTTAATTTTATATATTTCCATGGTGTCATAGGTTGGCTCCATTGATAATGATTTCTGTGGTACAGACATGACAATTGGTACAGATTCTGCTTTACATCGCATCATTGAAGCTGTTGATGCAATCAGTACAACAGCACAGAGGTGAGCTTTCATCAGATTTCTCTTTTCATGGACAATTTCCTTGTCTTTACCATCAATTTCCTTTGATGTAAGACTAATTCTTTCTGTGCAGTTGTATAGACCAAGTACAGAGTGTTTGGAATGCAGACATTGGTTTAGACATTAATGGGACAAGTTTGCTCATTCTGAAGTCACTTCATGTGTGAATATTTGCTTCAAGCATTTCCCTAAAGAGTTTACTATTATCTCAGGGTATTCACAGCATTCTATCTGACTCATTTACTATGCTATTGGTTCTTGGTATGAATGCTAGGCTGTCAAATAAATGTACAAGCTTCAGGCTGCATTTCAATAGTGTACAGCTATTTTTACCTTAATGTGTATACTTTGTACAGCATTAGCATTTATGGTAAGCCTTGAAACCAGGTTAGGGTATGGTAGTGCTGCAGAAATTCTTTAGATTTCAGCTGAAAAAAAATACATGTGTAAAGGTTATACTTTATATATAACTTTTGAAGTATTATTTGTCTACAGTCATCAGAGGACCTTTGTTTTAGAAGTGATGGGTCGACACTGTGGCTATCTGGCATTGGTTGCTGGATTAGCCTGTGGTGCTGATTGGATCTTGATTCCGGAATGGCCACCGGAAGATGGTTGGGAAGACCATCTGTGTGATAAACTCAGCCAGGTTAGAAATAAACCAAACCTAGATAACAAGAATTTTATCAGACATTGATTCGTAAATTGCATGGTTTGTTTGAAAGCATTCCAAGTAGAATGTTAAAGTTTTCAGCACCAGAGTCAATTTTCGTCGCCCTTATAAAATATACACCAGTCAATTTTTCTCAGATTTTTGTCAGAATTTGGTAGAAAACTGTAGCCAATGAAATGTGATGTCCATTTGGTCCAAAATTACAAAAATAAATACAAAAAAATTCATAAAAAGTTGTAAAATGTTGTGCTGAAATTTTGGTGAGAAAAAATTACAGCACTCAAAGAGTTAAAGTCTCACCATAGAATGTTGTATTATCTGTATTAATTTTACTGACATACATATTGACTGGTAAAATGGTGATAAACCAGGGAGTTATATGTGAAGTTATACTGAATGTCTATGACTTTGAATCATGCTACACAAAAAATAGCCAGATTTCTCAATATCAGTCGGGAAAGTCTTCTCTCAGTCTTAACTAATACTGTACTGTGTTAAAATTAAAATTTGCAGACTGTACCTATGTGTGGTTGTATAAGTGAATGTGACTAGAATAATATATGTGTTTTTGTAGACTCGTACCATTGGGAGTCGTCTGAATATTGTGATTGTAGCAGAAGGTGCAATTGACAAACATGGAAATGCTATTACAACGGAATATGTGAAAAAGGTAAGCAAGCTCAGTATCATTTTCTTAACAGGTATTTGCCGTCACATTTGCTGAATTGTAAGATACAAAAATATTGGACGCAATCATCTGAGCAATCAAAGTCTTCCAAGTAACAATGTTATAATAGATAAAGTCATAGTAAAAATTGATTCTGCTCAATACAAACAATGTGTTGAGCTTTGCCCAAAGGGATGATGGTAACACAGATGTTGACTAGGACAAGTGTGGCTGTACAAATATTATACATGTTCTTGCTGCCCTGGATGTAAGAACATTTAGGATCAGAGTAAAATAAAAGTGTCATCTGGTGATGGCCTGGCAATATGTTTCTGTCTTGACAAATTTGTTCAATAAACCTACCTACAGTGTACATCACATTTTCCTCCATGCTGGTCACAAGCTGGCCATATTTTACACATCATTTGCACAGAAGAAAGATATGATGTACTTTGTATAGTTTTAGTTCATCTAATTTTGAGAGTTTTTTAAGAATACGTAATTTATTTCTTTATCAGTATCAAATGCAAAGTTCAACAAAATTGTTCTGATCAGACTGTTTTATATTTTTCACAACCATTCTAAAACAAGTGGCATGTCATTGAAATTGCTGCCATGGAAGAAAAAAACCAAATTTTCATATGTAACATTGATGTCAATATCTACTTCTACAGCTGCTTGTCACCAGAATCAGTCATGACACTCGGATCACAGTGTTGGGACATGTACAGAGAGGTGGAAGCCCATCAGCATTTGATCGGATCTTGGTACGTGAAAGTAATCAATACTCTTGTGATCTTAAATGTAAATTGCTGACTACAATGAATTCAATATCAGTGTGATTTATTCACAGTGTACACCCTGACCTTTACATTATCATTTTGACTGGAAATCATAATTATATTTCGAGAGAAGAATTTTTCATATTCATATGATTCCATTCAGTTACCAAGCAAATCATTTAACATAGCTTCCAATTCCTTGATGATTGGTGTCTGCAAACATTGTATCTTGTCTTATTTCACATTGGATGTCATCTCACTTCACATTGTAATTCCTATTGACTGTAAAATACATTTAAGAAAACAACGCAGTATCTCAAGAAAATCAATGCCTGGAGAAGGCATGTCTATTCTGTTGGGACTTTTATCTCATTTATCCATTCCACTGTGAATTCACCAACCCACTCTGTAAGATCATAGCTCAAACCCACTCTGTAAGATCATAGCTCAAACCCACTCTGTAAGATCATAGCTCAAACCCACTCTGTAAGATCATAGCTCAAACCCACTCTGTAAGATCATAGCTCAAACCCACTCTGTAAGATCATAGCTCAAACCCACTCTGTAAGATCATAGCTCAAGCCTACTCTGTAAGATCATAGCTCAAGCCTACTCTGTAAGATCATAGCTCACCAACCCACTCTGTAAGATCATAGCTCAAAGCAAAAACGTTTTTGCCATCTAAATTAATTTGCTGCAAATGTCATTTCATTGTAAGATAAAAGCAGTGTTTTAGGGGAAAATATCAGTGTGTTAACACTGTATATAAGACTTGATGGATAGTGTGAAAATGTAACAGCACAGTACTTATTGGCAGTCTTCAGTTTGTAAGCTCAAGTGAATTCCAGAGATTTGTAAAATCCATATCACATATGATATGATGCGTGTAAATGGAGTCCATGTTCTGCAACATTGAGACCCAAAGGCAATGATATCAGCTCAGCTGAAAATGTGAATTATGTAAGAGTAAAATAAGGAATGACGTCTTTCGGAACTCATAAGCAACTCTGCTTGGTGTATGATGTTATCTGTGCTTCAGTACTGTACATGTACCTTCAAACCTCTGTCTGTCTATCAATATCCATGTCTCTCCTCCATTTTGTTGTTTTTTTGTTTGTATTTTTGTTCTCTCATTTTACATGTAGATATCTCTATGTTTAGATATTTTCCAATTTTATGCTTAAAATTGTTTCCATCAATTAAATTTGATTAATTTTCATAAGTTCAAAGTTAATTTAATAATTACCGAGTATACATTTTTTTTAAATTTGAAATTTTGAGGAACTAAATATGTTATCTGCTTTGCACATAATCGTGTCAATTCACAATAAAATGACATTTGTTTGTATTTGGATTCTTCTAAATTGAAATAAAAAATGGAAAAATTTATTACTGTGTTTCCAGCAGTGTACATTGGAGAGACAGTTCTACTTAGTGAATTTAGACTTTGTGTAGCTTCGCTTTTCCTTTCATTATATGTGGCTGTAGGAAAGTGATTTATATACACATAATCAAGCAAAACTGAAGTCAGAGCATGTATGGTATGACTCCACTTGACTTCATAAATTTTCATTACTGTGTACTCTGATCTTTGAAATTCATTCATGGATTGTTACTCTGTGTGTTAAACTTGCCTGCTAGGTTACATGGCAATATCATCAGAGTGTAGTGAGGTTTAGGATGATTGATTGCTTGGTTGAAGATCAATCTCTGTGATGGGAACCAATCGCCGTATGCTAGCCAGAGTCTGATGTTGTAAATTGAAGCTTACATTTTATGTCATCATTCAAACATTGGGTTGGAATTTCTATACCTTGCATTTAGATTTCTCAACTAATGTGACTATTCACAAAAATATATACTTTATCAATGACATCCACAGTGGCAAGTTTGTTCAATTCCCTTTTGCTGTATCATGAAAATTCTAAAATTTTGTCATATTTTATGTTGTGATGTACCGGTTCTTAGGCATCACGTATGGGAGCTGAGGCAGTCCTCACATTACTAGATGCTAAAGAAGACACTAAAGCATGTGTGGTGTCATTGGATGGAAACCAAGCTGTAAGAGTACCACTTATGGAGTGTGTTGAAAGGGTGAGTTTTGTTTTCATTGAACATTATTGTAAGACTGACATTTGGAATATGTGATATGTTATCTCAGCTCTCAATTTCAAGATGGTCATTATCAAGTGTAACAAAGATTTAACTCAACAATGTAAAATTTATACACATCTTTTTTATGAAAGATGGACTCTCACCTTAATCTTGGTTACCACACTGAACATTGATTTTGTTCATACATTTGTCTATAAGAAGTATTTGCATATACAGACTGTTGATGGTTCATTTTCAAGCCAATGTTACAGTGTGTACTCTTCATCTCTTGGAAGTGCATGGTTAATACTCTGTGGAAAATATCACAGTGCTATTGAGACCCTGATATTAATGTATACATCATGTACCATCACTATCATAATTCTCATTAAACTCTAAAGAGTTCTTATTGTCTGATTTTATTTTGATAACAGACGCAGGCTGTGGCAAAGGCACTGAAGGAAAAGAACTTTGAACTGGCATCAAAACTTAGAGGAAGGTAATCTCGCTGTTTGCTCAGAAATAAATGTTGAAATCTACTTTGTTTGTACTCGTAGGCTGAGGGCAGTAACAGAGATAGAAAGTGATGTATAGTGTTGAACTTGTACCACATGCCGTAGCATCGAGTGATAGGCAGAAAATACAAATGAAGAAAGTTTCTGAAGAAAGCAGGTGTTGAATAGAGTTACCATGAGTGACCCTTGACCATGTACCGAACATATATCACATTTCTATCAATTTCATTTCAGGTCATTTATGAATAATTTGTACACCTACCAAACACTGAGTCATCGTAAACCACCTGATAACATATGTTCAGCTGATGGTACACATTGTCAGGTATATATCTATCATGCGTTTTCCACATTTTATGTGCAGCTTTATGATGCTTTGTATCAACAGTTTTCAAGACACTGTCGACATCACAATTGTTTGCGTCATAATATTTTAATGCATCCTTGTGTGCAACTGTTCAGCAGCAATGATAGTGCAGTGTTAAAGCTCTGTCTTGTGCAGTTTGAAATAGCAGAAGGATACATTACGAAATAGATAGTCCTGTACTCTTTAAAATTATTGATTACTCTTTAGCCTCAATGATTAATTGCATATTTAAATATACTGTTACTTTCTTTCTCACAGATGGTTCAAAAATTTTCTGGAAATCATATTTGTCATAAAAAAGTGAGAAATTAAACCAACCCCCCCCCCAAAAAAATGTTCATTATTACATCCATATGCACATATTTTGACTAAATGGCATTTGTATTTGTTTATACAGAGTAGCTTTCAGTTGGCAGTGATGAATATTGGAGCACCAGCAGCTGGTATGAATGCAGCAGTCAGATCATGTGTACGTGCTTCACTCTTCAAAGGATATGGTGTCCTCGGTATTTATGATGGTTTTGAAGGACTCCTGGAGGATCATGTAAGACAACAATCACCGATATGTCTTCTTGTAAATGTTTGTTTTGTTTTTTACAATGGAGATACATTGTAATAAAGGTGGAGGGTTGTGTTATAGGGTGTGGGGGAAATGGTCAAGAGGGAAATGGTCAAGAGGAATTGCTTTAATGTATTTCAGCATGATGATTCTACGTACAAAAATTTCATGTTGAATTATTCGTGACAGTGCTTGCTTGTGGACAGGAAACATCACATTATGAATCATGCATATTATCATGACAGACCCAAGGAGTTTTGTAAGACCGGGCATGTGACATCAAGATAGTTCATTACAAAAATCAATAACCAATTCCAGTTGAAATTTATGTCAGTTACTTACTGATTGTCATCACTCAACGATGAGGCTGGGCCTCTGTACAGAAATGACTTGAATGGGTTATGCCCTATCCACTCAAAACAATCTTATGTCCATGCGATATTCAGTTTTTAAAGCTGGTCCATATTGAGATTTCCCTATCATAATCTATCATCAGTATTCTTCATGGTGTGGAGTTTCATGATTACATTATCTTGTTAAATGGTAGAGTGCCATACTGGTGTGGTTCATTACACTATGGTAGAGTGCCATACTGGTGTGGTTCATTACACTATGGTAGAGTGCCATACTGGTGTGGTTCATTACACTATGGTAGAGTGCCATACTGGTGTGGTTCATTACACTATGGTAGAGTGCCATACTGGTGTGGTTCATTACACTATGGTAGAGTGCCATACTGGTGTGGTTCATTACACTATGGTAGAGTGCCATACTGGTGTGGTTCATTACACTATGGTAGAGTGCCATACTGGTGTGGTTCATTACACTATGGTAGAGTGCCATACTGGTGTGGTTCATTACACTATGGTAGAGTGCCATACTGGTGTGGTTCATTACACTATGGTAGAGTGCCATACTGGTGTGGTTCATTACACTATGGTAGAGTGCCATACTGGTGTGGTTCATTACACTATGGTAGAGTGCCATACTGGTGTGGTTCATTACACTATGGTAGAGTGCCATACTGGTGTGGTTCATTACACTATGGTAGAGTGCCATACTGGTGTGGTTCATTACACTATATCATTGATATCAACAATGTGTCTCTGTGTGTATGTTAGTGATCCATCAGTGAAAGCTAGCTGCTGCCAGTCATTCCCAATTCTCTTGAAATGACTTTCTTGATGAAAGCACATACCAGGTACACATAATGTAGTGTACTTGCAGTGGAAGTAAATGACATGCCATGATATTCATGCATGCTATTCTTAAAGTAAGCGTGTTTTCACTGATCAAACAGGAGTTATTGGGTGTCTAAGTAATTTATCTGAAGGAATAAGAGCCATGTTCGGGTCATATTTCTCGTCTCTTTTTTGACATTTTTATTTTGTATTCATTGTTTCAAAGCTATTTGTATGCTTCCTTTGAAAGCATGAGTCTGGCTGTAAAAAGAAGTGTTACTAAAAATACCATAATGATTATTAAAATTGATAGATTTCTAAAAGTAAATTTGTTATTATTTCTAGTTACAAGCTGGTACGGTATATTGTAAAGCTGGTACGGTATATGTACTGATCGTTGAAAGTAGATGACTATAAATGCCTCAAGCTGACATTTCATTGAGATGTTATATATACATAGTACACAAAACAAGGTATGAAGTATACCTTCACAAGCTGACAAGTCCTTTGAAAGATTAAATGTAGGACCAACATTTATTCCAAGAGAATTTGCAATGCCATTTGGAGAATGATATCCAGATCAGAATCAGAATTGATTTTAAAGAAATATGATTAAATGAAGATGGCTCTTATCCATACATGTAAGGTGAATTCAACTATTATAAATATTATCATTTCATTACTCTGTAATGTGCTATTTGAAGGTGACATCAAAGGTTCCATCTACCATTGTAAAACCTTTCACGCCATACTCACATACTGACATGGATCTAGGGATTACAGAAATGTATTTCTCACATAACCATCACAACCAGATCTAACTGACATTCACTCAACTCACCTTCAGCCTTTCACAGCCTTTGTCAGATTTTCATTCATCCTTAACACAAAGTGCAGAAAAGAAATTTTTCGAGAAATTCTGAAATATCCGGTCATCGTATTTCCATCAACCAACCTTATTCAGCGCAAGTGCCACTCTCATTTCAAAATCATTTGTCCCATATTTGAAAAGCATCACTGTAGACTTGCAATATCCAAATAAGATTCACTTTATTCTTGTCAAGCAAGAGTAGCAGTCAAATGATACAAAAGAACATTTTAACGTCAACATATATCCGGATTCCAAACACAATGTAACTACAAATTTTTTGCAAAATGATCATTGATGGATGTACAAACATAACTATTGTCCTCCCTTGAAAGATTCTATCAACTAAAATGTTGTGTTTTTCTAACCAACACTTTTTCTTTCATCCATGTACTTGATGTGTCAAATCTTATGAAACTCTTCAATTATACAACATTCCTGAATCACCACAACTACCGCCACTATCACCATATACTGTACATATCCATGACACATGGTGATTTGTGTAGATCAAGGTCATGAGTTGGATGTCAGTAGCTGGCTGGGTAAAAGTTGGTGGTTCAAACCTAGGAACCAATCGGTAGGTGATGATGAGGTGTTTAAATTCACCCATCAGAGACTACCCCATGTAGACTATCTATCTCACTGATGCTATGCATTCACTAAATGCATTTAACATTGCACAAGTACAGGTAATAATTACAGTTAAAACCACCAAACCATGGAATTTCAATTATGCTGAAGATTTGGCTTTTATGTGCTGAATCAATTTTGTACCAGAATACTGTTTCATAAAAAACACTAGATGGTATGGTTTAGTCTGAAAATTACTGTAATTTATTAAAGACAATTGGAAACACATGTTTTCAACCCTGAAAATCCAAACGTCAATATACCAGAAAGTGTTATTTATAACCTCATACACTGCGTGACTGACATTATCAAAAGGCAGTATTTATAGATGTTTACACTGTGAGAATTATTTCAGCCATTCATATCAGACTGCAATGCGTCACAATTAACAGAATTAAGTCAGAGTGTTGAAGTTATTACTATGGAAGATGTTGCCTTAAAGTATCATCATATATCTATGTAACAATTCTTATTAGACCATTATCTCTGTTGATGTTACATAAATCCTAGGATTCCATATCAGCAAGCAATCAATCACATTGTATAAATTGTCATGTGTAGACCAAATTTTTAGGCCAATTTCATAGGTCAAATTTGTATTGCCAGGCAGTCATTCTAATGATTTGGTTTTATGAGTTAATTATTACTTGTACTTGTTTAATTAACATGCTTCCTTTCTTGAATTGACTTGATAATTTCCATCCCTAACATTCAGCATGATGCTGTTGTATACATTTTGTGATGTGTGGTGTTGTACCTTGTGATGTGTAGGTACTGGGTTTGCCTTCACAAATATCAATGGCTCTGCAGTATAGTCTCACGCTTGCTATGTTTGCCTGCATTCATCAATTTTGCCAACTTTAGGTAAAGCGTATGTCCTGGATAGGTGTTAGAGGCTGGGTAAGAGATGGCGGATCCAAACTTGGCACCAATCGGTTAGTAAGATTACAAAAAATGTTTCAGAAATATCACAGTAAGGACAAAGTAAACGTCAGTGAAATGTGATTGTACATCACCGATGATTGAATAGTGAAACATGATATTAGTATAAGTAAACAAAATTGACAAATATAATTGTAATTTGGATATAAACAGCCATGAAAATTATCAGACTAGTAATCTGCAAAGTCTTCATTGAGACATTCAAACGATATCTGTTGACAAGTTGAAGCACAGCATACAGGGCCTAGCAATGATAACCAATCATGAGAATTGTCAAGTCAAAGTTTTCCTCATTTCATTTTTTCTGAGAATGTTCCTGATATCACTTTGAAATCATCAAGATGAATGTGTTTGTAGGATATTGATAGAGTATTGAGTGTTCAGTCTTGTGTAACTTTTTCAAATAATTCATACATGTCAACATAACTTACACTTTGCTATCATGTAGAAACGTAGGCCTCATAATAATGTGCTGTTTCTCTGAAAAGTTCAAACTTACATTCTTTGAGATGTACATGTACATGTATGCAGATAAGCAGAAAGCCATTGCTTTGAAATATGGTCAAGACTTGTAGCAGATTGTTATGTTTGATATTTTAGATCTAGCTTTGAATTTACAATGTGAAAAAATGTTTGGCAAGGCTGTATTGAGATAAAGTGGCCATTTTTAGATGGCTGAACTTGTTTTTCAAGCTTATTGACTGATATTGTTTCCATAAATTGAAGTTACCTCTGTTTATACCAACAAAATACACAGAAGCTTTCTTCATCTGATAGAAGCTTTAAAAAGCATTTGATTTGTCGAGTACACCTCCCTGATATTATTTACTGTGCATGTTGTTTTGTCTCCTGGCAGTGCTTTTGTTGAATGGCCACAGTGAAGTGTTAGCTCTGAGCTTTTCATGTATCAGAAAATTTAATCCTCAGTTTTAGATGTTTTGTGTGACCAACCATGCATTGATTCTGACTGATGTCCTAAAGACTTGTTACAATGTCTATCATATATTCTTGTTATCGTTTCTGTTTATACTATATTTTGTATGTATGTATCACATTTTAAGCACAACCCCAGAGAAGATATTGGACAAAGTGGCAGAGAAATTCCGCCAATACAAAATCAGTGGTTTATTGATTGTTGGAGGCTTTGAGGTGAGTATGTTCTGAATAGAAACATTAACTTTGCCATTATCCGCTGATTTTAATCAACATGATTTGATTTGCTGTCAATTTCAAATAATTTCTAGCTCATATTTGGTTTTGTATATAAATACCAAAAAGAGCTTATATGATAAGTCGGTGGCGTCTGTATGTCTGTATATTTGTGGGTATGTATGTGCAGATGTATGTCCGTCACACACAAGACTCCCATACCGCCAAAGCTACCATCTCAGTATTTGGTGTACAGGTAGATGCAGGGGTTGATATGTGAATTTGTTCAAATGAACATGTCAGTGTCAAAAATGTGCAAATGAGGTAAGAAAAAGGGAAATCCTGCAAATGTGCAGGAGTGAATTGGCATACCAGTGTCTGAAACAGGCTTGAGTCATTTCCTGTCATTGTTTATGAACTGTTACATATTAACAGACCAGCTCAAACCATAGACAGTAGGGGAGGAAGACTGTCTATGGTCCAACTAAGAGGGACTAACTGTTTCTGCTATGCATGTTGCTAAAGTTCAGACCTTATTTACTTTTGTCATTCTTTTTTTTTCTGGTTTAAATATTTCTTGTTGTTTTTCTGGTTGTACTGTGCAGAAATCATTGTCATAACATCAACGTAGAATTTTCCTGCACTGAACAGATAGAAACAATATTTATTGTTGATCTTTGATAACCATACTGGTATATACCAATTCTGATCAAATTTGAGCGACACCGTATAATTGCGGTATTTTTAATCCATTATCATTGCTGTAGAATCTGATGCATAGTTGTCGATATTAAAAGAGTGTTCATTTGATGTAAATGGCAATAGAGTGAGTGTAAAGGGACATATTTTCTGACATATATCTCATATTATATCATACCAGTATATTGATGGTGCAAATACAGCAATCTGATTGGTTGAGATGCAAAAATAACCGTGTTATATTGGCGATATACCATGGCTGGCATACGCGCATGCTCTCAGCTTGAGCAAAAATCCGTTTTTTACGTTCCACGCCAGAATTTCAATATACTGTTATGATATAAGCGACTTTATACCACTCGATTTTGACCAGTTCACTTCATATATGCACTTGCTATCGTTCGTGCATATATGTCGTGAACTTGTCAAAATCTCGTGGTATACCATCACTGGGTATGCTTTATTGCTTAATTATCACTTAATTGCCAAAAATTGTTTACTTTCACCATGATGCATGAACACCACTGACACTCATATACAATATTGCCCCGTTCAGTGTGTTCTGCCCATTTGCTGTAGGATTTCCTGTCATACTATTCATTCCTCTGAATTTTAGTCCATTGAAATGAATTCCTTTCTGTTTTCAGGAAAAAACCTCATTGTAATAGTCATAATTTGCACTGTGATTGAATTTTGAAGTGTACTTTTTTGGCACAACAAAGTATAATTTCTCATCTTAGTATTTAGGGCCTGACTCTGCCATTTCATTTAACAGTGAGTGTTACCAAGTCTGTGTCTGAAAACACTTATATGACAGTTGTGTGTCAATAAACAATGGAATTTGTAACATATGATTTAATAATTTTGTATCATTACAGGCATACAAGAGTGTAATGATTTTATCAGAGAACAGAGATAAATACCCAGAGTTTTGTATTCCTATGGTCATCATACCATGTACTGTCAGCAATAATGTCCCTGGATCAGATTTTAGTCTTGGCTGTGACACTGCACTTAATGCCATCACGGATGTAAGTAACAAATCCTGGATTCATTCCATGCCATTTATTTTTAAGTTTTATACTTTTCAAGCAAACTTTACTTCCATGCAGATTTTTCCAAGCCTGACATACGGCGGCTGATATGTTTTGAATGATGGCATTGGTATTTACATCCACAATTGATGTAATTTCAAAACATCAGTTGAGAAGCTTATATTAGTATCCCCATAAAGATTTTGTAATATTTCTGTACAATTGAAAGCAGTGATTCAGATGATTGCAGTAAAGTTCAGCTGATTGTATACCAAATTTCTTCAAAATGCACCATTTATGAACACAGTCAGGGAACAATTACAAGCATGGACAACCACAGAAGCTGTGAAAACCATTGATAGCATTTCTCAATAATTGGCTGATGTAAACATTACAGATTTGTGACCGCATCAAGCAGTCTGCAACGGGAAGCAAAAGACGAGTCTTTGTCGTGGAAACCATGGGAGGATATTGTGGTTACCTGGCAACCATGGCAGCCTTGGCAGGAGGAGCAGATGCTGCTTACATCTTTGAAGAACCATTTACCATTAAAGATTTACAGGTATTCAGAAAAACTGTTTTTGTTTTATTCAGTTATTTCTGGTCAAACTGCTTAAAGGTACCTTATGTGTATCTTTTGACCTTATATGGTTGCAAACGAGCAGTTGATAATGTTGTTCGACTTATTGAAAGATGTCTAAAAAACGGTCGACCATAGACAACTTCCATCCCGTTTGCGTACACTGTATAGAAAAACCTTATGTTTTAAGCCACTCTCAGGTCAAAAATCAGCATGAATGATACTACAGTTATTATCTACATCTGAACATGCCCTGCCTCAAGAGTTCAGTATTTCTATCATGATAAATTCTCTATAAATACAGTGAGCAAGTGTTTCTGTCCAAAATATAAGAACAACTGACGTAAATGCATCAATGGTATGTATGTTAACGGTACAACACAGGTATTAACCCTTTCACCACCATGGTTTGGTCCAAACCCATTCTTATCAATGGTGACTGTGGACCTGTATATAGGGAATTGGGGGTGAACAGGTTAAAGGAAGCATACAGGTTCTGCAGTCATTTGGCAACTGAAGCTAGAGAAGGGGTTCATTTCATGCATGAAGCTCCAAGGAAACTTGATTTTCTAGTTTTTGAGTAAATACAGTTTGCTTTTGATAGTTGAGCATATCTCACCGTGAATATCCTAGCACTGCATTTACCAGTCAATTACAAGTTGAAAATTACATTCCTTTCTCAGCCAAAAGGATAATAACGGTAGGATAACGGTAGGAAATATGAAACATTGGCTTTTGGTGACCTTTAGTAAATGTGAAATGTTATTTAACACCCTGTGGGGCCCAGCTGTGCAATTGAAAAGACAAAGAGGTGTTAGACAATGAAAAAGAATCATATTCAATGGTCTGGGTATTCCTTGAAATTGAGAGTTGCCTCTTTGACCATTGTCTTTGACCCTTGTCTTTGACCCTTAGACTTTGACCCTTGTCTTTGACCCTTGTCTTTGACCCTTGTCTTTGACCCTTGTCTTTGACCCTTGTCTTTGACTCTCTCATTACAATCAGACTTCGATACATTCCCACAATATCCCACAATATTTGTCCAATGGTGTAGATGAATCTTTGTGATAGAGAAATGGTGTTGAAGCGTTCTCATTAATATCTTTAAGTAAATATTTGTCAGCATTTTTAGATTACGCTTTTGGAAATGATGCATCAAAGAAAGACAAATGCAACTTAGTAGCAGACTACTAATATTACAATAAATACTAAAAGATATGTTAAGGGAACAGCCTACAAGCTGCAACAACATCCATGCATACAACACTGACAAAATTTGTCCACATTTCAAGCAGCAGTCCCTGATGTCATGCGCATGCAGCTATACCTGGTATTCAGTAGCAAACCTGTACCTGCAAATAACATTATTTAAACTCAAATGTTAGAACCTGCAGTTTGGCAAAGAGAAAATGGACAAGAAAAGGCATATATTTTGTCCCGGGTAGATATTAATATTGCAGGGGTATTACCTTACATATATGTGACTTTCATGGAGTGCTAAGTACTTGATAAACTAACATTTTATCTTTTAGGGTGATGTGTACCATCTGAAAGCTAAGATAGCAGATAACATACAACGTGGTCTGATAGTGAGGTATGCGATGCAATGCCATCATCAATCAAGACACACACTGTACCGCAGATTCTATCACAGCTAGATATGCTTCCTTGTTGTTGCTGCTTCAGTCTCCAAACATTGATTTCAATCTGTGGAATGACTTCATGGCAACAAAAAAATGTCTCATTCAGATAAATTTTTACATCAGTTTCACAATTATTCTGAAGGGAAATGAATGTATTCCTACCATTTACCTTTTGACTTCCTTTTCTGGAAATATTCAGCCATCAAGTATTTTTAAGTGTATCCTATATGCAGTCTGGCACAGAGACTCTCAGATTTGGCCCAAATATGCTCTTTTAGGACAGGTTACTCAGGTCCTAGCATGGTGAATCAAGTTATTTTTATTGGAGTATGCTAATCTAGCAAATTTGTATGATCCTGAGGAAGTATTTTAGCCATGGATTAATTCAACTCAAGACATTCCACCATTGAAATCAAAGTTATGGAGTTCATCCCATCTTACAGCTATATGTTTTCCCATACAATCTGCATTAATCATATTTCCCTGTCCTCCATCGTGGTATACACTGTCATTTCCATCTGTAGGGTGATGTTACACATTTACGAGCAAAGATTGCGGACAATGTCATGCGTGGTCTCGTGTTAAGGTATCAGTACTGAAGTTTTTGTATTTTGCAGCTATTTCGTTTATCAGGAGGATTGCTTCATAGAATTTGTAACTTTAGATTGTTGTGAGCTCATTACTTCTTAGCTACCTGTATTTCCACCTTTCTGCCTAACATAGGTCTTGCTTTTGGTGTTGCTGTTTATCTAACTCAGTTTGATATAAAGTGTGATTATTAAAAATGTCCATTTTCATGGCCACCGTTGTAACATAACCTCCTGGTAGACGTACATGTGTATATGTCTCTAGAAATAAGGCCTCTGTGAATATGGCAATGTTACTGAAGAAGTGTAAATTTCTCAGAGTATGCAAAAATGTCCTTTTGAAACGTGACTTTCACATGATGTTGTTGCTTTGAAATCTGAAACAAATGCCAACTCTTTAACTATCATTAAATTGATTATACAGGACATATAAGGTTTAATGTCACATAAAATGGCCATGACAATGTACCAAAAGAAGCTGCAAAATTTATGGAATTTATAGTGGACTAGAAGAATTTAGGAATTCTTTGTTGATGAACCTTAAGACCCGGCATATCTTAATGTTGTATAATTCAATACTTATTCACGTACAACTGTACCATTACAAGATTCTGACAAATTATGTTTCAAATGTTCAATCACCTTGACCTTTTGCAGGTGCAAATGACAGAACTACATTTACAGTACATGTATTGATAAATTTTGCAGCTTCTGTGACCTCTAACCTTTGTAATCCCCATCGCAACATGATGGTGTAACCCTATTAATTTTTCATAGTGGGAGTTTGACGGATGTCTTGGCAAGTTGGGAGTGAAAATGGTGTATGGTGTGTGATGCATTTCCTAACTCTTTGACAGTTTTAATATCAATATTATTTCAAAACACATTCCCAAAATTATCCACATTGTCCCTAAAATCATAAATAGTGCAGAAATTTCATTAGACCTGTCAGTAGCATTTGACACTGACTGCTACATAATCTGATGATTAACATCATCTTCCTTGTTGGATCAGTCAATAGGAATAGTGTATATGCAGCTGTTCCGTGTTTAATTTTTAGCAATATATACAGACATTTCATCAAGTTATATTTTCATTGTATTTTTCATTGACGATATAATAATGCCTTTGATCTAAAAAATTTGGAATCTCTGTGTACATCTAACAAAACGTCGTTGGTCATTTTCCAATTTATTTGCCCACATAAACATGTATGTGAATGTTTACAAATTTTGATCGACAACTGATGAATTTTTTTTTGGTCAAATAACACCAGCTATGGCTGTATCAATACTCTTTGAATGCAACTATGTCAGTCCTTGCCATTATATCATAAAATAGTAACTACAGTGAAAAAGTGTTTTTACATTCATAGATATCTTGTCCTGTTCTCAGACACAAAAAGTTGAAACTAGAAATATACCAACTGATTTCTGTAATTGACATTTGTTAATAGGAATGAAAATGCCAGTGTCAACTACAGCACTGATTTCATCTATCATCTGTATAGTGAAGAAGGAAAGGGTATCTTTACAGCAAGGAAGAATGTCTTAGGCCACATGCAACAGGTAAAGTATTTCCATCAGCTTGTGTTAGTGGTGTGTCTTGCATGGCAGATTGTTATAATGGTTTTCCTGGAGAAATGATATGCATGGCAAACATATCTCCATAGCAACAGTTTCCTAAAACTGTTATCCATGGTAATAGTTACTCAGTGAAGAAAACCCTATCAATTCATATCTGCTGATATTACATCAGAGAGATGTATTTTTCTGTTCTGATGATTGTATCATACTCACTTTGATTCTCCTAAATACAAGGTAGAAGCCAATTATTACAGGCAAACTACAACTAGTAAAAGTGTCAATATATTTTCCCTGACATTGTCCATATTGAAATAAATATATGGTCAAAATTGTGTTTCAAGTTTAAAACTACAGTGTCTTTGATAGGTTTTACTTCACTTGGTTTTCTATGTGATAACTATTGTGCACACTATGTCAAGTGATCCTTAATGTTTTCTGTTTTTTAATCAGTGTACGACAATACACACTGACCTTGAATGTCATGGTTTAAATATTATTGATTATTGACAATATCAAAATGAAAAGGTGTAAAGACGTAATGTGTCATTTATTTTTTGAATTACCAAAGTCAAGTCAGTCAGTTGTCAGTAGTGCATTACCATACTTTGAGTCTTGCATTGTCTGAGATAATGATTATACCGTACTGTAGACATTCACATTGGTACACTAAATGCTACGAACCAGTCATTCCAAACTGTTACTTTACAACAGTGAATTTCAAATACTGCAGCTAATACATGAAGGTGCTAGACAACAAATATTAATGAATTAGCATAAAGAATGAAAGAAGCCAGTATGTGAATTCAAATCACAAAAAACAATCTGCAAAAAGTTATCATTTCAAGTTAAAAGTAAGATTTCTTCTCACCTAGGTGTACTTATTAGTATTAATGACCATTTACTATCTACAGCATAGCACTAGCACTGCCAATAAAAACTGAGCTACATTCCATACAGTTACATGTTGTAGATGTAAGTTTGCTCCACAACAGTGAATGGAAGTCATTGCATTTTCCAATGTGTGTGTCTACAGGAATCACTAATTCCGATAAAATGCAAATTTAACGTTTTAAACTAACATGCACCAGGGCATGATTTGAAGTCAAGATTTCACTGACAATGCTAACAGTAGTGCTGTAGCCTAATACCTAGGATCTGTTTTACCACTCATAGCATGTTTATCAGTTGTGTTTTATTGTTGTGGAAGATAAATATTCTTATGGCCCCTAATCACACATATCCTTTTTCTCTGTTTTATGTTTGTTACGTTACTGAATTTACTTTCATGCTCTTTTCACAATTCAAAATATCCTTAATGCACATAATGATGTGAAATTTTCATGTCACTTTGTGCCTTTTTCTTATTTCTTTTCTGTGGCGTACATCATAAACCCATGGACATTCACTCCTGTCCACTTTCTCCATTCTCATACAAATATATACTGACTCTTTCTGTCTTCATACCATCCTCCCCTTAAATCCATTTGTTCATTCTTGCGTTTTCTCAATTCATGTTAATGTGTGATGTTATCAGGGTGGGTCACCCACTCCATTTGATCGTAACATGGGAACCAAATTAGCAGCCAAAGCAGTACACTATCTTCTAGATCAAATTGAACGCAATAAGCGAGATGACGGTAAGTACAAATGTACTAAGTATTTTATGGTTTTGAGTACAGTGTCTGGATAATGAGGGTCAGTTTGCAAGGTTTGATCCTAGTATGTGGGAGTTGTGCTATTATCTTGTGATATTTTTGAATTCAGTGAATGCAAACAAGAAAGAGTTGTATTAAAATGCCTGTCTCTGTTATCTGCATATCCATGCCAGTACAAGTACATTGCACATGAAACTCGATTAAAAAATGATCATATATTCACATCAGAGTGTCAGGACTGACATGTCTTACCATGGATGATGTCATATGAAAATGTTTTTAAATACCAGTAAAAGGACATGGCTCATGGACATGGACTTGTACCTATACACGGATCAAAACCAGTATTGTGAACTGAAACTCATTATCAACATTGATTCTAGAAGAAAACTTACATGTACTGTAAGAAAGTGTTCACTTCACAACTATCTCCTTGATGTAAGGATATTCATTAATAGTAGTTAGATGAGAAAAATCATTATTTTATGACATTGAACATGATGGTACGGTAATCATGCTTCGTCAAAATGTTTACCAATGTATCAAAAGGCCTCTCCTTTCTCACTGCCATTGTAACAAATTCATCATTTAGATGACCATAACTAAAAAATACATTTAAGAATCAAAATTGATCTCGGAGGTTTACTAACACTTAAACTTTCAAAGATTCTACTTTTTATTGCTTCACTAGAATTTACACTTCTCAAGGTTGTTGGAAATTAATGCGAGGAGAAACATGGAACACAATATCAGAGTATTGCCATCAAGCAGGTAGTTGTGTTGTTGAGTGTTTTCATACAGGTCAGCAGTTGACGTGTGGAATCTCTGCTATGAGGTAGCAAATAGCACACCTCTGGCATGGAGAGTACTTGGTAAATTGATTCACAAAATCTAACCGAAGTAATTCTGGTCTTAGGGTGGTGCCCCTTCACCCTTTGATAGATGCTATGGAACACGAATTGCAGGCCGATCTGTTTACTGGCTAATCGAACAAATAGAGAAATATAAGCAAGCAGATGGTATGTATTGTGAAAACACTTGCATGTGTGTATTGACCTTGACTCATTGGGAAGGCATAACAATCACACATTAGTATCCATGCTGTAAAACCATTGCTTGGCTTGCGTAAGTTACAAATTGAAATCCACCTTGGTGCTTATATTCTCATCTTGGTAAACCTAATCACCCCCATAAAATCCCTGTGCAAGTACAGTGTTCCTGTGATTGCCTTTGGTGAGAACGACTGTACTACTGGGATCCAGGGGTGAACAGGTTAGAGGGGTAACAATCTAATGAGTTACATTGGACTTGTAATGTGGGTATTTGCTTAGGTGGCTAGTTTCACATTGTATGCACTTGCTTGGCTTGGAAAGTCTGCAGGGTTTATATTCTCTAGTATATATGACAAAACAGGTATCTTTATGTTCGGAAAAATTGGCAGTTTCTTCAATATTCTATAAACTACAGAATATGTAAATGGCTTATGATTATAATCATCTCTGTTTGCTGAAATGACTCAATAAGTGAGTGACAAATATATATATATTATATGTATGTGTATGTCAATTGAAAAGCCTGACAACTACAGGATGTGTTGATCGGTATTCAGAATTATCTCTGTCACTTATTTTTACATCATATTTAATTATTCTAACTGAAAACTTAAAGTACATAAACAGATTTCTATACTAGGTAGGCTAAAGTATCAAGAAAGGCACTGTAAACTTAAATAAATCTTGACTGTATGTCCTCAACAAAATAATGCCCTATTCAGGATATGATATTGCCTTAATTCAAGATATTTAAGTAATATAAATTTGAAGTACACACAGATTGTTCCAAATCACTCAGATTTCATGATATTGATGTTCTGCTCTGACCAACTACACTGCTTCTTGCACAAACTAACATTCTGATGAATATTTTACCTGATATTTATTGAGATCTGTTTGCATTTAACACAACAAGCCACTCAAAGTGTGATGTACATTCCAGAATCCCCAGTCAATTTTATAATACATTGTAATTTTTTGTTCACAAGGTATAACAGTAACTCTCATCTACTGCTAGACCACACTTAGTCCTCTTTTTTCAATCTTTGAGTGGCAAATATGAAAATAGCAAAACACTGTTCTCCCCGCAGTGTCCAGTGATGCAACCGATTGTCATTCTCTAGTTTCTTGAAAATTTACCGGAATCATGTCATCCAAAATTATTCCTTGCAAGTATGTTTGCTGAGATTCTTTCCTGGACTGAAAGAGCTGTTGCTCGAGGGCGTTCTTTACATTCCCCCATAGACAGCGCCCATAAGTGATGGATCTTTCAGTCTATTCTTTTCCCAGCTGGTCAAATAATCAAAACAAAAGTTGTACGTTGAAAAGGTATCAGACATGTCATTGAATTCAAAATATATGATAACAGTGTCTATAGCAACTACAGTTTCTTATTGCATGACAGTTTTTATATGACATGAAACTTAATAATCATGTAGTGCCATGTGTCCTTTCAAGTTTCCATACCTTATTGTTGGACTATAATGATCAGCTGGGCACATTGCTTGCTTAGCATTATCCTGTATTGTTGATGAAGAGATTTTTCATTTGTGATTTATCATTGTCACACTCACAGCTACTCACATTCACAGCTAATTTCTAGGCTGTAGAAGGCACCCTGTGATATAAAACATGGTATCATTTACTGACTGCATAATGCTATAAGCTATGAGGAGTAAGTCTAGATAGATTGCAGTGTGGTAGAAATGAGTTAGTGATATCACTCACAGTATAAGCTATAGTTGGCATCTTAGAAGGGTAACATAGTGTAATCATTGGGTGATACAGACCTAATACACAAACATTTATAGTACTGGTAGTTACTGGTCCATTATTTGTAACTTTTAATACATTTTCAATTATTTTTGTTCTATATGTAAATTTAAGAGTTTCTTTTTCTTCTTCAAAATCTTAATGAAATACCTAGTTTCAACTTGTCAACACTTGGCATGTGATGTACTTTCCAATGTTAGTGTTGATAACTGAATTTTAGCCTGAATGGAAATAACTTGCATCTTGTACATAATGTGTTAGGTTGGTGAGGATTATGGTTTTGTTTCATTATACTTGGAGGAGGAGAAGAAGAAAATATAATCATTTTCTTGAACAAAAAAAATGGGGAAAATATTATTGAAAGTTAAAGCTATTGTCCCTTTGATAATATGGCATGCATGTCAGTGATGAGTTCATGATGGAATTAGAGACACAGATGTGACCATTCAATGTATCATGTCAGTGATTGTTTCCGTTTATGAAAAATCTGAACGTAAAAGTGTAATGAAAAGAAATTTATATCATTCACAGATTTGGTCGAGAGGAACGCACTAAACTATGTAACTAACAAATGAATTATGGTGCACAGGTAGCAAGCAGTCGCTGGTCTAACTTTACACACAATATCATGAATGGCTTTTTGCTTTTCTATTTACCATCAATCAACATGAACAGATATGAGTTTTGAGTTTATGTAACCAGTTATGTATTCTTAGAAAAGTGAAGATTTATTTATGCATATACTTTGTCAAAACACTGATTTATTACTTGCTTCCAAAATGTTGAACATGGGTAACTCTTGCCTTTCTGTGAATATTTTTTCAAAATTGGATTCCAGACATATTTTTAAGTATCTGTTTGTTTGCCAAAGCAGAATTCTACTTGTAGTGGTGTCCTTTATAATAACCAGTAATACGGAGAAACATGTCCCTTAGGATAATGGTTATTTGTAAAATGGCTCAGCTTGAACCCAATAGTTCTGAGTCTTTACTGTATTGAGGTTTCTTTATTTGAATGTTTAGTGCATTTATCAATAATGTAAGGATATCTGAATAGAACTGCCTATAAAGTTACTTTAAAGTTGGGCCGAAAAATGTTTAAAGATTCAAGACAATTATTAGATGATGATTGACAAAGAAATGTTTCACATCATAAGGATTAAGATGATCTCACATTTCACCTGACTTTCTGCAAATTGTTCAACAGGTACTGTGTACACCAACAACTCAGACACTGCTTGTCTGCTGGGAATGCATAAACGTGTTCTTGCTTTCCGATCTATCAAACAACTCAAGGAGATCACAGATTTTCAGTAAGTGATATCATTAATTCAAATAGTCTAGGGTACCATTTGATGGTCATGTGATGGATTAAATCTGATAATTATCAGTTTCAGCACCATGTGATGATCATGTGATCAAAAGAAATTTAGTATCTTTCGTAAACTTTGCTACAGTCATTTAATATAAAGCAAAAAGCTAGCAACAGTTATTAGTCTACCAACTCAAAGTCACAATGAGGCATTTGTTGTTAGTGCAAGCTTGTCTATCCTATGGTATGGTTGTATTTGGAATTTGTCAATTCCAATTTCAGTGGCAATATTTATTGTGGAAACACTAGTTTGCTGCAGTAATTTACCTAGTTTGCCATAATCCTTTCCGGTGCTCCATGAACTCAACAATGTAGCAAAAAAAGTTTTTAAAAATGCATGTACCTGTATGAGAGACCATTAGCACTATTATCTTAGGTTGCCATTCACATACACAGGAAAAAAGTTTAGAGAACTTGACATTTCTAGTTCAAATCGCAAGTGAGTGCCTTTACATTTCTGTCAGTCATTTCATTCATCACAACCAAACCTGTCATTTGAATGGAGAAGTGACACTTTCAGTGGTGAAGAATCACAAGGTACAGCCTGCACGATTGCAATATGTCAGATTTCTTGACAGAACAATTCATCAGTAGCTCTTCAATAGATGTTTATTTCTTTTATCTTCAGATATCGTATCCCCAAGGAGCAGTGGTGGATGAAGATCAGACCATTGTTGCGTATCTTAGCAAAACATGAAAGTACCTATGAAGTGGAGGGTATTGCAGTGAAATCTGTCAGTGATTCAGATACAGATAGCAGCTAAACACAAGACTGGACAAATCATCAGTGACAAAATCTCTCTTCCTTCTCTTTCATTACGCTGCTCATTGATTATTAGTCATTGTGTGCTCAGATTATCTGATGTTCTTGATATCTTTCACATAACAATCAACAACGGTTGTGATCTAACAAACTGCTCTTACTTTTGATGTGTACCACAACAAAATTAGTTTTTCACAGATGCCATTTACTAAGCCTCAGTATTTCCTTCAAACTAACTTGTTAGAAATAAGTTAGCTAACTTATGCATAAACTCTCAAAATTACCATTTTTTGGTATATTTGAAGGCAGTAATGCAGTCTGTCATACAGCCTGGCATGTAGATTTCACTGCAATGTTTTGTCTCTGGCTGAAGAATTACAGCTAAAATTTGAAATGAAAACAAGAAATGTAAGTTTCAATATCTTGATTTCTCTGTCCTTGGAACACAATTAAAAAGACAATGTCAATTTGCATACACATAACTTCTATGTTAGAGAGATACACCATTCTAATGACTGATTTGTCCTGTTTACAATGGTTTAAGAAGAACAGGAATATAGTTTCATCTGAAAGAATGGCAGTAAAATAATGAAATTGCAGTGAAAGTTCTGAAAGTTTGCAGAGGTGTTGTGATGATGGTGATGTGTAGTTTCTTCACATACAAAAGCACTGTAAACGAAAGCTAAATTATTTAAAATGTGAAACAGTGATTGGAATGTTTATGATGTGAGATTAATATTTATATGATCAGAAGTAATTTTTTGACTGGTTTTTGTGTTGTAAGCTATTTGTGTAAGTTTGATGACAGTTAAAATTTGCTTTAATGCGTTGTGTATGCTGTCTTTTGACATTAAAACAGTACTCTTTGTTTATAGATATCATCAGTTTAGTCAGTCAATAGTATTTGTATCATGTCACCTTGGAAAACAGAAAAGCATTCAGTCCATTTTGAAAGTTACAGTCCATCTGAAATAAGAAAGAAAGCTGAGAGGAGAAATGTTTTGTATGAAGCAGTTTGGTTTACAAGTATTGAACCATAGTTTGCAAATTTTGTAAGAGTTAGCATTCTTTACTCTTATGATTTGAGTGTGCTTTTTGGAATTTGGAAATTTTTCATTTTGAAGATTTTAAATAAGTTTTGCAACTATTATGTGGCATGTATATCTGATAACATGAAAAGTCTCATCTTTTTATTTTTATCATTATTTCCCACATCAATATAGCTCATTGAAACCTTACAGCCATGGTGAACTAGACTGTATTCTAATTTCATTTTGTTCCATATAGTAGTGCCATAGATTTGCTCAGTTTTTGATTTATCTACTTTCAATTTGAAACACTAACACTTCACTTGATACCAAGGCCATGCATGATCAGTATTTTTACAAGATAACAGTTGAAAAATGCTTGGGCATTACTTAGATATAGTAAGATTTACCAGTGATGTGGATTGACTGTAGTGACCTTATTAGTCCCCACGGACACCGTCCGGGGGGCTTATAGGTTTGGTCATGTCCGTGCGTGCGTGCGTGCGTGCGTGCTGCGTGCGTGTGTGTGTGCGTGCGTCCGTCCGTTCACACAGATATCTCAGAGATGCAAGAAGCGATTTCATTCAAACTTGGTACAAGGATTACTTCATATGTCATACAGATGCACGTCGATTTGTTTTGGGATACGATCCAATATGGCCGCCAGGCGGCCATTTTATTACGATTTTTTCATGTACAGAGCCATAACTCAGACATGTTTCAACCAATTTTATTCAAAGCTGGTACAAGGACATTGACCAATGTCATAGATATGCACGTCAATTTTCTTTGTGATACGATCCAATATGGCCGCCAGGCGGCCATTTTATTACGATTTTTTCATGTACAGAGCCATAACTCAGACATGTTTCAAGTGATTTTATTCAAAGTTGGTACAAAGACATTGACCAATGTCATAGATATGCACGTCAATTTTTTTGTGATACGATCCAATATGGCCGCCAGGCGGCCATTTTATTATGATTTTTTCATGTACAGAGCCACAACTCAGACATGTTTCAACCGATTTTATTCAACATTGCTACAAGGACATGACCAATTTCATAGATATGCACGTCGATTTGTTTTGTGATACAATCCAATATGGCCGCTAGGCGGCCATTTTATTACAATTTTTACATATACAGAGGCATAACTCAGGCATATCTCAACCGATTTTATTCAAAGTTGGTACAAGGACATTGACCAATGTCATAGATATGCACGTCAATTTGTTTTGTGATACGATCCAATATGGCTGCTGTGTGGTCATTTTGTTACGATTTTTTCATATACAGAGGCATAACTCAGGCATATCTCAACTGATTTTATTCAAAGTGGTACAAGGACATTGACCTATGTCATACATATGTACATCGATTTTTTATGTGATACGATCCAATATGGTTGCTAGGCAGCCATTTTATTACGATGTTTTCATGTACAGAGCCATAACTCAGACATATTTCCACCAGTATCATTCAAAGTTGACATTGACCTATTTCATACATATGCTCGTCAATTTGTTTCACGTCATGTAGCAGTAACATGTCAATTATTGAAGTTTCGTAAGTAGGCTGATATGTCAAGAAATATGTACTGCATCAAATTCATGAAACTTTATACAGATGTTAACCGATGTTAAGCTCACATTGCTTTAACATTGAAAAAGACATTTATCAGTGTCATTTTAATTAATTTTAATTGCATAAGTAATGAACTTTCCTAATTAGGGTGATATAGCCACAAATTAATACAACGTCAAATGTGATGAAACTTGATACAGATGTTGATCTCATAGTGTTGTAAATACTGCATCAAACTATATGAAATATGGTACCAGTGATAATCTGTTAAGTGTTAGAATTGTATGCAAAAATGTTTTGCAACATCCTGTTGATTAATTCCTAGTTGACTCATTTTATGAACTTAGGATGGTGGCCTACATTGGTTTTATGTTTTCATCACCATGGAACTCATTCTTGGCCATTGAGCGCCATCTGTATCAAAGTATTTTATCACAGACCTAATTAATAAAGAGGACTCTATCCTCTCTGAGGACATGTAATCAAAGTACCCATTATTAACAAGTGGGGACTGTGTCATCAACGATGACTGTTATTAGTAGAGTTCTTTTGATTGGCTATGATTTATTGATGTTAGAATTTTATGTACCTGTTCTTGATTGGCTCAGATATACAATTTTAGTATTGAAAAGACTGCAGGATCTGTGGCAATCCATAGTTTCAGTGAAAAAACCAAAAGTCATGATATCTCAGTAAATGCTACGAAAGAAATCGTTTTCTCTGGTCTCTATCTAACTGACATTTTCTTATTTTACGTCAAAATGCTTCAATTTTTCAGGATTTTTTCAAGTTTATTATCATAGAGAGAGAAATAGATAAACTGAAGATGGTGGCAAAAAAAATCTTGTCAAATATTTGAATTGGTTTGTCAAGCTGATGACTAGAACACGAAACAAGTGTGCTTAAAACCATGGTCTTTCTGACCGTGATAAAACACATCCCTATTCCAGAATAAGATAGCATGCTGTCACTATTGTATAATTCTGTGAACTCACAGCAAAAATAAATCATTTTGGGAAATATAAACAAAAAGACATAATTCATAGATGCAGTGCAGATATTTTTATTTTCTATGCTCTTTCACAGAACTGATGTTTGTTTTACTGTTATCAGTTTAAATTCAGGAATACACTTCTTCCTAACTATTTGCAGTTCTCTTTTTCCAGTGTTCCCTAGCTAAATCTAGTCTTTTTATGTTGTATTTATCCTGAATTTTTCTACTTTTTAATTTCTCCATTTTTTATAAATTCTCATTATTAGCATACTGCTTGATAATTTGATTATTAATGGTTCAGAATAAAAGTGTTTTGGTTCTAAGTTATTATGTACAAAATGTGTTGGATGGATATACATGCACTAGTTGTCAATTTACATAGCTATATGCGAAACAGAAAGAATCCAACACTAGCAGCTATAAAAAAGTTACAAGTCATTATTGATATCATTGTTACTCAAGCAATTTCATTAAGGAATATATACATTCACAGCCATCAATTTCAGCAACTCTTTTCTGTGACAATTCATAATGCAGTGCATTTGATAATTGCAATGCAGTGAGAGTGTGTTCATCATAATATTGGTATCCTTTCCAGTGTTGCATCATATTAGATCAATTTTGTGTTTATTAGAGATGACACAAGTGTACATGCAATAAAGTAGACTCTGCAGTTCTAGTATGACGTTACTAGTACCTAGTCTGTGTCATTATATTCATCTTAAAATCACAATTATACTCTCTAATAAAGTTTAACCGTTTACAGTTACATCATATTGCTGATTTATTTCTACAGTGTATGCTACGCACTGATATCCTGAACTTGTAAATTGAGTTGAAATGTACATGTACCATTGGTACAGTGTCAACCCATGTAACTGTTCTCATTTCTACTTTAAGGCAAACACAACATCCACACCACTTTGGTTTTCAGTCGCTTTGGCTTGTCCATGAACATGTCAACAAACAGTTGTGGTTGTTGCATTTTCAAAATCAACAGTGACAAAAAATCAACTCTCTGAAAACAAGTTTTTAACATTCAGTATGCCATTGTGCTAGCTAAGTTTGTTGCCCAGTCAGCGAAATTCATCATGTTTCATACTAGCAATGTTTGATGTGAAACATTATCTCAAATATCTCAAAAACATTGTCAGAGAACGACAATTTTCATGAACCACCACATGCATCTTTAGTTTACTTTTTAGACATTTGATATAAAATACATCAAACAGAAAGAGTACCCATGAAATTATCTTTTACAGTGGTAAATTAGTTACACCATTGATCCATATTTATGTAATTAGGTCCATGCATGACCGGTAAACTGCAATGACTCGACAATATGTCCAACAAAGCTATGTCAAGGTTTTGCTCCTTTTCAAAGCTTTCACCATCCAAAGTGGCAGTATTCATTATTGCTGTCGTGGTAAACTTGAAAAATGTTTGAATTCATGTACTAGGATTGTAAACTCATGTTTTTTGAGTAGCTCATAATTTTATAGAAACAAGGTTTAGGTGGAAATCCATGCATACAGTGTAAAGACAGGAATACTGAGTAGGATGTTGAAATTACGACAATATTGTCTTACTGGCTAGATAAAGAAAAGTCAGCAGTTCTGTTACTTGCTCATGGAAGCTATTGCATTAACTTCCATGAGGAAAACAAAAAAAGTAGTTTCTGTGGTCAGCTGGTTAACAATTTTATACCAAATGAATATTCATCACAACAAACTACATCTTGGATTACTCACAGTCAGTGGTTTGTTTACTTGATACTTGATGCTCAGTTCTCCTTAGTTTTGCTCTGTGAATAATTTATATGTTGGTATGCACGCAAGTTTAACATGGCATTTCTCACCAATTTTACATGAGTATGTACAACTGACCACATTTATCGCGATATGATTTATGAAGCTTCAATCTGTGAAAATTTTTCGAATAACAATAAAGTATTTCATGTCATATCACTTTTATGTGTTGTATTTTATTTTCAAGGTATTGAGATTCAAATGGCAACATTCAAATGCTGTCTGCCCAGACTGAGAGGAACATTTGTTTGTAATGAATGGATATTTTGTTCACTGATGGACTCATATTATCTTTTATTTTATAGGAGTACATTGAAACAGACAAGCTGTAGTGTAGTGTAGAAGTAGTTTTGGGCACATGATTTGTGGTCGTCCTCAGTGAGCTGTATTTTTGTACCCTAGGGCTAAGCAGGACAACACCATTTTGGAATTAGCTGTTCAGTGAGGGTAAAGGAACAGGAAAGTGGAACCCCTAAACCTGCTTCTGCAACCTGAAAGGTGTTTATCATGTTGTTCACAATTTTCTCCAGGCTAGTAATGTCACAGTCACTCAAGTAGCCAATCTGTAAAGCTGGCATTTATGCAATATATTGCTTTTGTACCATTACAAGCAGCACTGTGGTCAGTAAAATTCTGTTTTTGTTCACAGACTTTAGTACAAAAAATTAACCATGTTGTATTGCTACTTTGTCACGGTTCAAGGGTGTCAAACTTTGCATTGTGTTGTTTTCGTTATTCCACACAAACCTGATGTTAAATATGACACGTCCCAATCAAACTGTTGATTGTCAAACTTGACCATTGCACAACAGCTCTATGAATATCAGTCCCTGCCCTAAAAATGAACGCTCCCTAGGTGTGAATCACCTTCAACCAAGAGATTTTGTCCTTGATGTGGTACAGTTTGATGGTGTTAATGTTTGAATTCCCCGACGCCAGTTAGACATGAGTGCAAAGTGAGTTGATCGATGTGGTAAATGTATACTCTTTGTATTCTCTTTTCCATAGAAGATATCACTTTGAATAAATCTAGAAAGGAATTTCACTCCAGACAGTGAACCTGGTAATCAAAGAACGCATGATTTTCTACAGTTGAAGATATATAGATTTTGTAATTGCACTAAAGCAGTATGGGCAACAATTTTCTTTTACGGTCTTAAATTCAAATGAGAAATGAAAATGGAGCCTTTGTGTTTACAGGTGTAAAATATTATTAATTCCTGTGCTGTCCAATTGCCAACATTGAGTATAAGTACCAACCTGGGTAGCCACTAGGAGACAAAAACCGATATTTGTACTGAATGTACTGATAAGCAGAGTTTTAATAATCCAATGTAAATTCATTATACACAACTAGCAGTTGAAATAGGACTACCCATCCTCAATACAATTTATTGAAATACAAAAATGTTGCCTTAAGTGAATGGAACACCTTGGGAACAGTCCCATTTATTCTTGTTTCCTAAAATCTTATGCCATGTAGAATAATGAGATGCTGATGGATAACCCTGGTTTTCAAATGAATACTGTTTGCAGCTCTAAATGCAAGACAAAACACACACAGTGTGCTGCCTCTGTCAAAATACTGACATCCCTGTTAAAAAGTGGTGTTTCCAAGAATCAGTCATTCATGATCGTGTTACCAATAACTGCAAAATCAATTTGTGTATCACAGTTAACTGAGTGCCTCAATGCAAGGATGTCAGTATTTCAACTGAAGTTGCAATAAAATAAATCAAAAAAATATACAATAAAGCCAAGAAGTTTTTTTACAGAAAGTTAATTTGATAAATAAAGTGTACTTTCTTCACCTTGCAACCCTAATTATTCATCATTTTTTACTTTATGTACCATTCATTTTTACTCCATGATGGGGATTGCAGCATTTGTTACTTGTACAGTTTTGCTCAGTGGCTTTTGTGGTGAATTGTTGACAGTGAAGTCATAATACAAATGCAGATCACAACAGCACAACATAGCCTGTGTATACATCATCTTTGTCAATGTTTACCCCAGCAACAGATGAATACTAGCGGTATCTGCAAGGATAACATCTGATCTAAAATTCTAAGTATCAACTTGTCATTGACAATAAACAATGAACTTTTGTAACAATATACATTAAGAATGCAACTCTCACGGTCAAAGTGAAATGTAATGTTATATATCTATACTTTTACATCAATTACATTCACAGCGTAAGGCAGGAAAAAACTAAGTTTGTGATTTCGTTGAAGTGTTTTCTATCTGGCAAGCTGTGTTTCCATTTCAGTAAGTCCATGCCACTGTTCTTTATGACTTTACAAACAACAATGAATAATTGAAACTGATGTCCTTTTTTCTACTGTACAGATATGGCGTAGAAACACAACAACAGCCTCTCTAGTAAGATCTCACTCTTGGAGGGACTGTAGGGCATTCTTCTTGGTCAAGGGTTTCATCAATTACTGGACGGTAATCCAACGTTACCTGAAAATAAGCAAAAAGGCAGTGCTATACTGTTATACAGATTTTAAGATCAATTACATGATGCCTTTAAAACTGCAACAGCCACCTCAGATAATTTTGTATATACATGCCATAAGGACAGTGGTACAGATGTTCAATTGACTCATCCATTTGTTTATATGTTTGTATTAAAGTTTTCATGAAGTCAATATGGTAAAAGAGTGAAAAGCAAGATTCCTGCAGGCCTGTCTTATATCAAAAGACAGAATGACAAAAAAAAAACAAATGTCAAAGTAGCTCACCTTTCCGGTGTTTGAATCCATGTAAGATAGTGTATGTTTTCTCCAGTGTTCACTCAATGGTTTCATTTTCTGTCCTTCTAATGGTTTAGTGTAATCATACTCATCGATCCGTTCCTAAAATAAAAGTAATTTACTTAAATTTTACTAAAAACAAATGTGATCATCATTATCATCCTTCATTAAAAAGTAATATCAGATTTACATAACAATACAAGTTAATTGATTAATTAAATAATTAATACTATTCTTTTACACTTCATGCATTAGATGGTGTAAACTGATGCATACAGTCTAAGTAAAACCAGTTTAAATTAATGTCTTCTTGTTTGTTTGATATTTATTCAGTTTTGAATCACCAAAAATCCATTATATAATATGAGTAGACTAATAATATGGTGGACTGTCACTGCATAAAGTAGTACTGCAAATCCTTCAATTCAATGACTATTGATGCAAGTACTACTAGAGAATACAATTATTGCTGTAGTAGTACATATGAAACATGAATTCATAGCAAGAAACAAATCAGTCCATTATTTTGAAACATGAATTGTACAGACACAACATTTGTACAAGGAGAAAGGACTTGGTTATAAGAGAATTGACAAAAAGACTAAAACAATTCCAATATCTGTCAATAAACTCAAACAGGAAACATAAATAGTATAATGGGGTATTTGAACTGCATGCAAACTCTGTTTCAATTGGAATGTGGCAAGGAATTCCTATGCATACGGAACAAGCATGTTAAAATGAAAAGACTACGTGTATAATCACCTGGAAATCTTCACGTGCATGTGCACCACGACTCTCTTTTCTGTTTTCAGCTGAATGCATAGTTTGTACGGCATTTACTAAACAATTCTGTAGTTCCAACGTTTCCACAAGATCTGTGTTCCACACCATACCGCGGTCATACAACTATTGAGAAACAAAACTTTTAGTCAGCTATCTGGTCATTTCCTTTCATGTAACCTAAAACATTTATCATGATCTACATACATTATCAAACATTGCAGGTTTAACAATCACTACACCTGCTGTGTTGATTTCTTGAGTATTGACTGCAAAGTGATATTCCACACATATTCTGCCATTCACTGATGTACACATTTTGATTAATGTTGTACTTAGTTCATTGTCCTGTTGTGTTTCTATTACAAATACATACCTTGACATCTTCAAGTCCCTCGTAGATTTCATCGATGAGTTTGACTCCTTCTTCAAGAGTCTCGCCTGTTCTGAATACTGCAGCATTGCTTTGCATTGTCTACAAAGGTAAATACAATATTATTGCTGGCGCAAATAAACTTGGAACACCGAAGTCCCTATATACTTAGGGAAACCGCTGGCGATTTCCCTATATCGCCAAGTGATTAGCCAAAGCGGTATCGCTAGTGAGTTAGATCATCTTACACTTTGTTTATCGAAAACACTGCGGGGTGCCCATGCTGTGTCTCATAGACAAAACGCCTTAGCAGAGGCCGTTCATTTTGCGTGAACGATGGTACAATAAAGAATTGACGTTTTGAGTAAAGTTACGTTGGTAAATTTCAATGACCAGGGAACCTACATCTGATTTTAGTCATATTGGTCCGAAATCAACTCGCCCGTTGTTTGAGTTTACACGTTCGTTCGTACCGCGTTCCCCCCTGTCGATTTAGTCTGTAAATATTAATTATGGATGGTATAATCGAGACTGTCTATGATTTTATCAGTTAGAACAAAAATATTTCGATAGATTGACTAACACAACCAAAATTTTAAGCATTTTTCTTCAACTTTAAAAATAAGTCATCGCCTGGACATCGCCGTTTTCGTTGAAAATGCTCCATTATAGTCGAATATGAACGCTCAGGTTTACCTTGGCCGTGTACTGCCTGAGAGATGGCTACTTCTTTAGCTATTTTTTTCAGTTTCGGTGAAGATATCGCCAACTATTCCTTTCAGTGCACAGTGCAAGTCTGTTTACGTTTGCAGGAAAAATATATCGTTGGCTCGCCCAACAAATTGAATTCGGGCGAGTTGGTATCGGGAATGTGGGTGGTTTGAAAAGGTACCCGTTTTGAAGCAAAATGTAGGTTATCAACATCATTGATGATAATATGATATGCCTTTTTTCTCACCGTGTTGTCTCATTTCTCTGTAATTTTTTTGGTGATGGCGATTTGAAAATAGTAATTCTTGTCCGCTGATCGTGGCGATTTGATGTAGCTCTCAGAAATCGAAGTACGAAACGTCGACGTCACTGGCTAGGCTGCGGGCCATGCCGCGGGAGATCAGAAAATACATTTTCAAACTTTGGGTCAAACCAAGTTTACGTTCTCGATCGGATAACGTTGAGGTCAAAAAACAAACTTTGCCATAGCGATTAAAATCTGCAGCATTTCAGCGTTCTTTGCAATTGATGATATGATTGAAACCTTTTTATTTAGCCTGTCCTTTTCATCGTACGTTTCTTGAGAATAGTATGTACCCACTTCAAGCGGATACCCCTATGAATAATGATATCATCTGTATGACGCACGCAAATAAATGTGATTGAACTATGACTTTCTTGTGTCATGTCAAGGCCGAGATTCGGACACGGTTTACGTAGCCTTTGCCTCTGAGGAGAGGTTTTCAGAAACAAAAGCCGAGAAAAGGTCTAGCTTTATCTACGGTTTACTTTATTCTTCAAAATCACGAAAGCCGTCGATGGCGACCGTAGAGGTTATGGCCGACAGTTGGATGCTTGTAACATAGATTCCCCGCCACGCCACATGCGCCACGCCGTGCGCCAGCAACAACTCGGACCATCCACGCTCGCGCTTTATTTCAACTTGATAATCAGCTGATACACTGAAATTCTCCGAAAACCGAAACCTTGCCAGTATTAGTTCTCACAGAATTTCGCTACGACATGTCGGATAAAAAAAC